>NC_087211.1:80159223-80201956 GCF_015104395.2 Macrobrachium nipponense | reverse complement strand
AAGTGGATAATACAACAATTATACAACTATACACAAATAGAAATATACAGGTTACAATGCGAGTAGTATTGTGTTATATATTGGTTGTTTAAGAAATATGAATAAGTGGATCTACAACAATAACATAAATATACACAAACATCGAAATATACAGATTATAATGCGAGTAGTATTGTGTATATATTGTTGTTTTTAAGAATATGAATAAGTGGATATACACAATAACATAAATATACACAAACATCGAAATATACAGATTATAATGGCGAGTAGTTTTGTGTATTATTGCCTGTTTAAGAATATGAATAAGTGGATAATGCAACAATAATGCAAATATGTATATATATATATATATATATATATATATATATATATATATATATATATATAATATATGTCCTGTGTGTGTGTGTGTGTGTGTGTGTGTGTACACGTATATGCACACGTCAGCCGACGGACGTACATTTAATTAAGGAAAACGTAAAGCCATAATAATTACGGATAAAACTCTCCATAATTGAGAACATCTCCGCTTCTGGTAATTCCTCCATCCATCCTTGAAGCAGAATTTGCCCCTAAGGGCATTTTACGGGAATTTTTTCCCCCCTCCCCCCTCCCCTCTTCCCCCTTCCCCCAATTTTTACACTTCCCCCCGCCCCCCCACCAAACGAAAAAAAAACTGAAAAAATTCGGATCGTTTAACAAGACGATCCGTTAATTCATCATCGGCCGGAAATTCCCCCCTCCCCCCCCCTCCACCCCCCCCCATCCCCCACTACCCCGGGGGGCGTCTCTTGATTTCCATTTTTACGCGGTTTTATGTGTGTAATCTATAGCCGTTTCTAGATCGTGGTGTGGCGCGGCCGCTCTCTCTCTCTCTCTCTCTCTCTCTCTCTCTCTCTTCTCTCTCTCTCTCTCTCTCATTTTTTTTATTTTTGAAAGGTTTTTCTTGTTGTTGTCCTTATTTTTCTGTAGACTCTCTCTCTCTCTTCTTCTTCTTCTTCTTCTTCTTCTTCTTCTTCTTCTCTCTCTCTCTCTTCTCTCTTCTTTCTTTCTTAATCTTCTTCTTTCTTCTTCTTCTTCTTCCTTCCTTTTCTTTTTTCTTTCTTCTTCTCCTCTCTCTCCTCTTTCTCCTCTTTCTCCTTTTCTTCTTTTCTTTTCTTCTTCTTTTTTTCCTTCTTCTTCTTCTTCTTCTTCTCGTTTTCTCCTTCTTCTTCCTTCTTCTTAATTCTTCTCTTCTTCTCTCTTCTTCTTCTTCTCTTTTCTTCTCTTCTCTCTCTCTCTCTCTCTCTCGTCTTCTTCTTCTTTTCTCTTTCTTCTCTTCTTTCTCTCTCCTCTCTTCTCTTCTCTTCTTTCTCTCTCTCTCTCTCTCGCTCTCTCTCTCTCTCTCTCTTCTTCTTCTTCTTCTTCTTCCTTCTTCCTTTTTCTTCTTCTTCCTTTCTTTTCCTTTCTCTCCCTCTCCCTCATCCCGGTGGGGTGGAGGGGGTGGGGGTAGGGTCCTACACCAAATCCAGAAAGAAAACGGCGCCTCGACGTAACTTTTAAGAGCCGAATTTTAGGGGGAGGGGGAGACCTTTTAAGGGGGAAGGATGAGATTCAGTAAGTCAGCCTTAAAGAGGATAGAAAGAGGAGGAGGTGGAGGAGGATGAGGAGGGAGAGAGGGAGGGAGGAGGAGGAGGTTAGGGAGATAATGAGGATAAGGGAAGGCGGATGATAATGGGAAAGAAAAAAAGAAAAAAAAAGAAAGGGGGGTTAAGAATTTATCTTCTTTTGCATCTGGCAAGGTTCCTCCGTTCTGTACATTTCTTCTCCTTCAGGCGCTGTCGGGTACAGGAGAGAGAGAGAGAGAGAGAGAGAGAGAGAGAGAGTCACAAGGATTAGGATGTCTCGAAGACTTGTTATAGTCTATCCTAAGAGGAGACATCTTGTGCACAATTATCTGTAGGAGCAGGTTTTTACTGTGCATTCACAGTGTCCTCCTAATGATTTTGTCTAGAGAGAGAGAGAGAGAGAGAGAGAGAGAGAGAGAGAGAGAGAGAGAGAGATTGCAACAGAGGGAAAAGACACACACGAATGGGAGAGAGAGAGAGAGAGAGAGGACCAACCAAACCCCCCTCCAAAAAAAAATCGTTACCAAACTGAAATTCGCGAAGAAACTGATAAATTCGTATCCTGGAAATATTCACTTTTACACCAATCAATTTTTTTCCTTATTCGTCCGACCGAACTGTATTTTAATAATGGGGTAAGAAAAATTATTGCTTTGCTTCAACCATTTAAATTGCTTTCAACTCGATTTTCGAACTCAAAAAATTGATAATGATTTGCGTTTTTGTTGTTTTTCAAAAACGATAATTGTTTGTCTGCATCGCAAGTCTCATCGTATTTACGGTTTTAACATGTTAAAAATGGCATTGCTTCATGGCGTGGGTGTCTTTATAAATAAAAATTATTAAGAATTATTGGCAATTATGTATCTCGAATTAATTTTATGATCGATGACACAAAATTCGGAAATGTTCGTGAGTTGCTAAAGATTAGACGAAACTAGAGAGTATCTAGATTATGTATATGAAATAGAGAAACTCCAACTAAAGGATATGATTTTATTATTATTATTATTATTATTATTATTATTATTAATATTATTATTATTATTATTATTATTATTATTATTATTATTATTATTATTATTATTATTATCATTATTATTATTATATAGGCCACTGACGTTAAAATTCAAGTTTCCAAAGAATATCACTGTGTTCATCTGAAAAAATGTCGGAATGTAATAGGATATACAGAAAGAATTGAATAAGCTATTAGTAAAGAAAAAAATAATTAACAAATGAATAGATAAAAATGTAATTGCATTATATACAAAGAAAATTCCTTCAGATAGTGATTCGTTGCATCTTCGCCTGAACTTAAGAGACTCCTCAAAGAAACTGTTCAACATCATTATTCCACACTGTAAGGAACAGAGGACCTCTGGAAGCTAAGGTTGAACCCCAAATGTTCCAGAACCCAACAGTGTGAGGAACAAAAGACCTCTGGAAACTGAGGTTGAATCCCAAATGTTAAAAATTTCCAGGAAACCCACAGTGTAAGGAACCAAAGTACCTCTGGAAATTGAGGGTTGAATCCCAAATGTTCCAGACCCAACAGTGTGAGGAAACAAGGAGGACCTCTGAAAACTGAGGTTGAACCCCTAAATGTTCCAGACACCAACAGTGTGAGGAACCAAAGTACCTCTGGACGTGGAGGTTGCAACCCAAATGTTCCAGAACCCAACAGTGTGAGGAACAAAGTACCTCTGGAAACTGAGGTTGAATCCCAAATGTTCCAGAACCCAACAGTGTGAGGAACAAAGGACCTCTGGAAACTGAGGTTGAACCCCAAATGTTCCAGACCCCAACAGTGTGAGGAACAAAGGACCTCTGGAAACTGAGGTTGAATCCCAAATGTTCCAGAACCCAACAGTGTGAGGAACAAAGTACCTCTGGAAATTGAGGTTGAATCCCAAATGTTCCAGAACCCAACAGTGTGAGGAACAAAGGACCTCTGGAAACTGAGGTTGAACCCCAAATGTTCCAGACCCCAACAGTGTGAGGAACAAAGTACCTCTGGAAACTGAGGTTGAACCCCAAATGTTCCAGAACCCAACAGTGTGAGGAACAAAGTACCTCTGGAAACTGAGGTTGAATCCCAAATGTTCCAGAACCCAACAGTGTGAGGCAAAGGACCTCTAGAAACTGAGGTTGAACCCCAAATGTTCCAGACCCCAACGGTGTGAGGAACAAAGGACCTCTGGAAACTGAGGTTGAATCCCAAATGTTCCAGAACCCAACAGTGTGAGGAACAAAGTACCTCTGGAAACTGAGGTTGAACCCCAAATGTTCCAGACCCCAACGGTGTGAGGAACAAAGGACCTCTGGAAACTGAGGTTGAATCCCAAATGTTCCAGAACCCAACAGTGTGAGGAACAAAGTACCACTGGAAACTGAGGTTGAACCCCAAATGTTCCTAACCCCAACGGTGTGAGGAACAAAGGACCTCTGGAAACTGAGGTTGAATCCCAAATGTTCCAGAACCCAACAGTGTGAGGAACAAAGGACCTCTGGAAACTGAGGTTGAACCTCAAATGTTCCAGACCCCAACAGTGTGAGGAACAAAGGACTTCTGGAAACTGAGGTTGAACCTCAAATGTTCCAGACCCCAACGGTGTGGGGAACATAGGACGTCAACCCCAAATAGAGTACAACTTGCTCCTACTTACAACCTCGCCAACAGAAACACCTAAATAACCCCCAATTTTATCAATACACCCCATGATAAATAACCCACATTTGATAACCACATCAATGAATAGCCGTTATTAAAGTAATTCAATTTAATTTTTATTTAATTACATCAAAAACCCCTAAAAGATTAAATCATGAATGTGGCACAACATGACAGTAATGGACCGGCTAACTGATAGATATTTTGAAGGGGGGCGGGGTTGGTTGTGGGTGGGGTTGGGGGGAAGGGAGGGAGGGGAATCCATAACATTTTTTTGCACATTAGGGAAAGCCCTGACTCACATCAATTACCGATTGGCTAATCATTTTAATATGCTATATATTATGCAGGAACAATTTGGCGATGGTGGGTCTGTTGGTTTGTGTTTGGTCATGTAATTGTCTGAGAATGTTTATATATATACTAGATATTATATATATATATATATATATATATTATATATATATATATATATATATATATATATTATATATATATATATATATATTATAATATTACATACATATATATAAATGATAAATTCATCTCAATAATCAAATATATTGAAAGCTAAATAGAGAGAGAGAGAGAGAGAGAGAGAGAGTTACAAGGAGTTACAAGGATTGGGATGTCTCAAAGACTTGTTAGTCCATCCGAGGAGACATCATGTGAGAGAGAGAGAGAGAGAGAGAGAGAGAGAGAGAGAGAGAGAGAGAGAGAGACTACCCCGGACCTTATATGCGACACTAAGAGATGCTGACAGGTTTTGAAATAGGCGCAGAGAGGAGAGAGAGAGAGAGAGAGAGAGAGAGAGAGAGGAGACGTTCTCAAAAAAACAAAACCAAAAAAGACTAATGGGGTGAGAGGAAAGTTAATAGGAGAGACAAGTGGGTGAAGAGGAGGGAAAATTAAACTCGAATGGAGGACGGATTAAAAAGAAAAAATATGTCTTCCGAAGACAATTTCGTTAGTTCCTTAATAGAGGAGAGGTCTGAAGAATAGAGAACTTTGCAAAGGAGGAGAAAGGGTTACAGTAGGAGACATCTTGCGAGAAACGAGGGAACGAAACCTAGGCCTATGTGTCTGCGATACAACCAATCTATTGCGTAGGGTTGGCACTTAGGCCTATGTCTTCGATATAACCGATCTTTTGGCTTGGATGGAATATAGTTTTCTCAATGTACTGAACTTTAATTTATTCTGTAAAAACTAAAGACGTAAGCAGACTTTAATAGAAAAAATAAAAAAAACTAGGCCTATATCTTCAGTACGAGAATCTTTTTGAATGGGTTGAATATGTAGGCCTATGTCATCAAAATAGCAGCCCTTTGATTAGGATGAATACGTAGGCCTATATCTTCTATTTAGGGAATCTTTTGAATGGGTTGAATGTGTAGGCCTATGTCATCAAAATAAGCTGTCCTTTGAATAGGGTGAATACGTAGGCCTATATCTTCTAAATAGGAAATCTTTTGAATGGGTTGAATATGTAGGCCTATGTCTTCAAAATAAGCATCCTTTGATTGGATGAATACATAGGCCTATTCTATATAGGGAATCTTTTGATGGGATGAATACTAGGCCTTATTCTGTATAGGGAATCTTTTGAATGGGGATGATACCTGGCCTATATCTTCAAATAGAAAATCTTTTGAATGGGTTGAATATGTAGGCCTATGTCTTCAAAATAAGCAGTCCTTTGATTAGGATGAATACGTAGGCCTATATCTTCTATATAGGGAATCTTTTGAATGGGATGAATACGTAGGTCTATATCTTCTGTATAGGGAATCTTTTGAATGGGGATGCATACCTAGGCCTATATCTTCAAAACAAAGAGTCTTTTAAATGGGATGACTATGTAGGCCTATATCTTCTATATAAGCAATATTTTGAATGAGATGAATATGAATGCTTATGTCTTCAAAATAAGGAGTCCTTTGAATAGGATGAATACGTAGGCCTATATCTTCTATATAGGGAATCTTTTGAATGGGGATGAATCCATAGGCCTATGTCTTCGATGTGACCAACCTTCTGAATGGTATGCAGCTATGTACGAATCGTAGAGGGTCCTATTTTATTCCATATAACGAAAAAAACTAGACTGGAAAAAAATAAGGGATAGAAGCGTAGGCCTATTCCTCCATTCGTATAGAAAAAAAATAGAAAAAATTAAGATAATAAAAAACTATTATTCTGATATTAAAGTAAAGCTACTTAGGCCTATTCCTCCATTCGTATAGAAAAAATAAAATTTAAAAATGTAAAAGATAAGTAAGAACTCTATACTCTGATATTAAAGGAAAGAGACATAGGCCTATTTCTCCATCCGTAAAGAAAAATATATAGAAAACGAAGCCAAAATCAAATCTAAACAAAAGTTCTACACCTGTAAATGACCACATAAAAGAAATGGCTTATGTTACTTATATTACAAAAATATAAACGAAACTAATAAAAAGATGAACAAAAGTTCTGTGTCTGTAAATAACCTCACAGACCCCCTCGTCAGGACAGCGAAATTATCATTTCCAACCTGACAAGTTACTTTAAGAGGCTGATGGGAATTGGGAACCGATTCCTGTCCTTTCATTCATTCCCGACATTCCAGCCTGGAGCTAAAAGAAGGTGCGCAGCTAATCCCCTTTAAGAATCTCTTGACGTCGAGTTGTATACTTATCTCGTTCATTCTTCGCTCTTGCAGGTATAGTTATTGATTGTTTGCTGTTTTTTTAGGTTGTGATTATTGTTATGATCAAATCTACAACTACAACTGTTGTTTCTCTCTATGTGTTGTATTGACAGTTTTGTTGCGTGTACATCTACAGGTAAGGCTTAGATAGGCCTACAATACCTGTTAGTTACTGTTATAATTGTAGAATTATAGGCCTAGGATACCTATTACTTTTATAATTGTAGAATTATTGTTGCCTTAAGTTATAACTATTGTTATGATTCTATCTATAACTGCTGTAGCTTGCTATGTCGTATGTAAAGGCTTTACTGAGGGATTACTTGAGATTATCAGGCTTAGATAGGCCTAGGATCAGCCGTTACTGGAAAATCTGACGTAGACCTATAGCTATCTCAGTTTGTTTCTACACATAAGTACAAAAACATCTCTATCTTTCGGTGGTCTCGGTATAATGCGAAATGAGCCGCTGCCCACGAAACTTTAACCACGAACCGCTGGTGGCCTGTAGTATGTCATTGCCAGATGATTATGGCTAACTCTAGCCTTAAATAAGAACAAAACTACTGAGGCTAGAGGGCTGCAATTTGGTATGTTGGATGATTGGAGGGTGGATGATCAACATAGCAATTTGCAGCCGTCTAGCCTTAGCAGTTTTTAAGATCTGAGGGCGGACTGAAATGTCTAATTAATAAAAATTGGGTACAGAATATCAAAATACAAGTTTTGAATATTTATCAACTCTTTTTAAATGCCGCAGGTGAGTTCAGGACTTGGAGACGAAACTGACGGGTGTCACGAAATTGACGAATGTTTTTGTCATCTTTGCAAACTTCTACGTTGCGAAATCCAGTGATTGATTGATCGGATACTTCATCTATTAGGGAAGATGCTCAGAGCGACGTGAGTATGTTCTACATAAGTAATGGTTCGGTAGATTTGTTTTCAAAGTGACTGGAGCAATTTCCTGAAGGCAAATTCATTGTTTCACATACAGGGAATATGGTTTTATTATTTTTTTATTCTTTTTCTTTTTCTATCCAAAAAAGTCCTTTTTTAACGATGTTTTTTTTCACAAAAAATTTTATATATTTTATTTTTTATTGTGATTTATAAATTTTTCCTGTGTAGGCAAATTCATTGTTTCACATAAATGGAATATTTTTTTTCTTATTTTTTCTCTAATGTGGGTGGTATTTTTTTTTTATCTAAAAAGCCTTTTTTAACTATTTTTTTCACAAAAAATTAACCTTTTTTTATTTTTTATTGTGATTTATATATTTTTTGTAAGATGCCTATTTTACATATATTGTTTTTCACAAAAACTTAATATGTTTTATTTTTTATTCTTATTATATATCTTTTGTAAGATGCATTTTTTACATATATTGTTTTCCACAATAAGAAATATATTGTTTTTATTCTGATTTATATATTTTATTTTGTAAGATTCATATTATTACAATTTTTTTTATTAATATTTTAATATTGTGATTTATATATTTTTTGTAAGATGCATTTTTTTACAAACATTTTTTCACAATAAAAATTAATATTTTTTATTGTGATTTATATATTTTTTGTAAGGCATTTTTTTTTACAAAATTGTTTTTACACAAAAAAATCGGTATATTTTTTTATTGTGAATTATAACTTTTTTGCAAGTTGCATTTTTTACAATATATAATTTTTTTTTCACAAAAAAAGTGGAATATTTTATTATTTTTATTTTGGTTTATATATTTTTTTCTGAAATGCATTTTTTTCAACAATATGTTTTATTCACATAGAGGTGATTTTTATTAATTATTATACTGAAGTTCACTTTTTTATCTGAAAAGTATATATAGACATTTTTTTTCGAACATTATATATATATATACCAAAGGATATATTATTTAGAATATTTTTTTCGAAAATTATTTAATTATCTTGTTATATATGTCAGATATATGAACGTTTAAAGTATATGTATGTATGTTAGGTAATAGCCATATTATCTAATATATATATATATATATATATATATATATATATATATATATATATATATATATATATATATATATATATATTGGCCTTCCATATTTTCTATCTATAAATATCAACTTGCCTTCCCTTATGCATACATCTCTCTCTCTCTCTCTCTCTCTCTCTCTCTCTCTCTCTCTCTCTCTCTCTCTCTCTATCGGCCTAGTCTAGGACCCTTAAAGGACTTTTCAAGGACTCTGACTTAGGATTCTCCGTGGCTTTATTTCATCCACTGTAGGACCTCCTCTCCCGATATATCCTTCAAGGACCCGAAGAGGATTCTCCCTCTTCTCCTCTTCCTCCTCCTCCTCCTCCTCCTCCTTCTTCTTCTCGTCCTTTAACGTATTTCTATTCCTTTTCCCCCCTTCTTGGCCGTCATCCAATCTGCAAGCGAAGGTTCCTTCGTCCTGTCCTCTGTGTCTGATACTTAATGGGAGTTTAAGAATCCTAAACACAGATTTCAGAGCTCTATGCAGAGTTTTTTAGAGAGGTTTAGATAGGTTTAGGGAAGTTCAGATATGTCTAGAGAGGTCTAAAGAGGTATAGGTTTAGTTTAGATAGGTTTAGATAGGTTTTGAGAAGTTCAGATAGGTCTAGAGAGGCCTAAAGAGGTATAGCTGAAGTTTAGAGAGGTTTACGTAGGTTTAGAGAAGTTCAGATAGGTCTAGAGAGGTCTAAAGAGGTATAGGTCTAGTTTAGATAGGTTTAGATAGGTTTAGAGACGTTCAGATAGGTCTAGAGAGGTCTTAAGAGGTATAGGTCTAATTTAGAGAGGTTCAGATAGGTTTTAAGAAGTTCAGATTGGTCTAAGAGCTCTAAAGAGGTATAGTTCTAAGAGCTCTAAAAAGGTATAGGTCTAAGAGCTCTAAAGAGGTATAGGTCTAAGAGCTCTAAAGAGGTATAGGTCTAGAGAAGTCTGAAGAGGTACTCTAGGTCTAGAGAGGTCTGAAGAGGTATAGGTATAGAGAGGTCAAAAGAGGTTTAGGTCTAGAGATGTCTGAAGAGGTATAGGTCTAGAGAGGTCAAAAGAGGTTTAGGTCTAGAGAGGTCTGAAGAGGTAGAGGTCTAGAGAGGTCTAAAGAGGTATAGGTCTAGAGAGGTCAAAAGAGGTTTAGGTCTAGAGAGGTCTGAAGAGGTAGAGGTCTAGAGAGTTCTGAAGAGGTATAGGTCTAGAGGTACAAAGATAAATCTGGTTTGATGCAAAGACATATAAGTAATTTAACTCAAATTTTAACTAATCTAAGTCAGCAACTCACTTTACAAAAGTGTCTCAAAATGCAACTCATCCAAGTTAGAAATTCACTTAACAAGAGAGGCTTCCCTGGGACATTTCACAAACAACAAACAAAGAGAGAGAGAGAGAGAGTCACAAACACAAAACTATGGAATCCAATTCACCATTATCCAGCAAAGGAATTTCACAAACAGCAAACAAACGGATAGAAATAGCGAGAAGGAAGGAGGGTCACAAGCACAAACCTATGGATTCCAATCCACCACTATCCAGCGAACCAATTTCATAAACAAACAAACAGAGAGACAGTAACGAGCACAAACCAGGCACAAACCGAATCCTATTTAAGGACGAGAACCACAAGAGACACTCCTTGAACGTATTTTAACAGCCTGTGGAAGCGACGAATGAAAAACAATATTAAAAAAAAACCGAAGTATTGAATGAGAGAGAGAGAGAGAGAGAGAGAGAGAGAAGGGAAGCAGCATTTGGAACTTAATGAAGCCAGCGCGCAATTCATTTCAGCTGTCGCAAAAAAAAAAAAAAAAAAAAAAAAAAACAGAGGAAGAGGAGGAAGCAGAGGGAAGAAGAAGAAGAGGAAGAGGAAGAAGAAGAAGGAGGAGGAGGAGGAGGAGGAGGAGGAGGAGGAGGAGGAGGAGGAGAAAAGGCTTCATTACAAGCCGATTTCATTATGTGAAACAGAGAGAAAGGGTACAAATGCTGTGGGCGACACACACACACAACACAGACTGTGGTTCAGGAGCCTGTTGAATAGTGACAGGCGTTACTTAGCCAATGCAGAGCGCTTAGCTACTGTTTTAGCTGCTTAGATTTAAGAGCAGAGGCTCTAGAACTCATTTTAGATATACTTCTTTCTGTAAGCCTTCAGGTGAAACCCCCTGAAGAGAGAATACAGACTATAGACCTAAGACGGCTCTTGAGGGAATTTAGTCAGGGGAAGCTGAAGAAATAGGCTGAACAGAGCTCTTAGCTACTGTTTTAGCTTTAGATTTAAGAGCAGATTCTCTGGAACAACTCATTTTAGATATACTTCTTTCTGTAAGCCTTCAGGTGAAACCCCCTATAGAGAGAATACAGACTATAAGCCCAAGGCGGATCTAAAGGACAATCAGTCTGGTGAACCTGAAGAAAAAGGCTGAACAGAGCTAGATAGAGCGGGCTTAACTTTAGTCCTGTTGCTTGGAATGAAGAGCAGTAATTGCAGAACATCTCATTAAGTATAACACACTCTTGTCCTCCCTTTCTTTCTGTGAAATCTTGGTCTGAAAACTCTTGCAGAAAGAGTCAGCAGACTGTAGGCCTAAGAGAGCTGCAAATCAGCCTGCTAAGAGGTATAAGTTACAGATAAAGTTGATGGATTTTCTGTACATAGATTGCATAGATGGCATAGAACGCTTAAGTTTTGTTTTGCTGCTTAAGTTTAAGACCAATGTATGCAGAGCAGCTCATTAAATATGGTTATTTTGTATATCTTCAGTTGAAACACCTGTAGAGTCGATAGACTATAGGCCTAATAGTGCTCCAGAGGGTAATAGTCTACAGGGAGAAAAAGAGAGAGAGAGAGAGAGAGAGAGAGAGAGAGAGAGAGAGAGAGAGAGAGAGAGTTATAGGAAAAGCTTAGGTGAATATATATAAGGGATATATATATAATATATATATATATATATACCATTATATATATATATATATATATATATTATATATATATATATATATACACAATAAAACCGGTACGCCTGAATAGATAATTAGGAATTATTGTCAAATTATTGCCTCACGTTAATTCTGAAAGTCGAATAGATATATTAAAGGTTGCCTACGATTTAACCAGAGTTGAATTACCATAGATACTCGTGGAACTTTCACTAACTTGCAATAAAGCTTTCGTACAGAAAACACTCATTTCTTTGCAGTATTTCGTCCACATTACTGCAATTTGAAAGTAATTCTTCTAATACTAAAACCAATGAAAGTTAAAAAATACTCACATATTCCTGGAACTTTCACGAACTTTCATTTTCGCTTAAATCTTTAATCATTCAAATCTTAGATGCGTTTTTTTTTCTTTCTTTTTTTTCTTGAAAGGCAATATCTCCGCTCATCCAGACTCGGTGATATTTCAGAAATCTGCTGAAAGAGCTCGTCTATTTTATCTCTCTCTCTCTCTCTCTCTCTCTCTCTCTCTCTCTCTCTCTCTCAATGAAATCCATTAGGAAAAGACATCACTTTTCCAAGTATTGATTCCGAGTAACGAATAATATACTTCTCAGCGGTCTTGGCTCTCTCTCTCTCACTCTCTCTCTCTCTCTCTCTCTCTCTCTCTCTCTCTCTCTCTCTCTCTCTCTCTGTAAAGCAAAAATGGGAATGTTGTTAAGGCACTTCAAAACAAGAAAAGCTGAACACATGATTATGCTTTATAAAACATATGTTCGTAGTCCACTTGAATATTGCAATATGATATGGTACCCACACTATCAAAAGGATATTGCACAAATAGAGAGTGTACAAAGGTCCTTTACAGCTAGAATAGAAGAAGTTAAAGACCTTGACTACTGGGAAAGACTACAATTCTTAAAATTATATAGTCTAGAAAGGAGAAGAGAACGCTACATGATAATTCAGGCATGGAAACAGATAGAAGGAATAGCAGAAAATATCATGGAACTAAAAATATCAGAAAGAGCAAGCAGAGGTAGATTAATAGTGCCCAAAACTATACCAGGAAAAATAAGGAAAGCACACAGGACATTAATCCACTACGCACCAGCATCGATAATGCAGCGTCTATTCAATGCGTTGCCAGCTCATCTGAGGAATATATCAGGAGTGAGCGTAGATGTGTTTAAGAATAAGCTCGACAAATATCTAAACTGCATCCCAGACCATCCAAGATTGGAAGATGCAAAATATACCGGAAGATGTACTAGCAACTCTCTGGTAGACATTAGAGGTGCCTCACACTGAGGGACCTGGGGCAACCCGAACAAGATGTAAGGTCTGTAAGGTCTGTAAGGTCAGACACAAAAGACAGAAATGTCGGTTTAATCCATTGAAAAGGTTTATTTTTCAAAATGACCACGAAATACTAAGCACCGTTAGTATCTCTCTCTCTCTCTCTCTCTCTCTCTCTCTCTCTCTCTCTCTCTCTCTCTCTTAAAAAAGAGAAAAGACACCATTCTGCCAAAACTAGGTAACACTATTTATATCTCAGCAAACATTAATTTCATCATTATTTAATAATACCAAAAGTGTTTGTCGCTCAAAAAAAAAAAAAAACACGCGCACACACTTAATATAATCTTTAATTTCATCTCCCCGATGCAGAAAAACGTCCCCGGCCCATCTGCGACAGTAATGGAAGTTTTATTGCCTCGACCGAGTGGGGTTTTGTTTTTTTTGGGGGTTAGGAGGCCAGGGTTTGGGGTTGGGGTTGGTGGAGAGGCCGGCCAGAAATGGAGCGTCAAGTTTGGCGGAAAGTAATATGATCTTGAATTTGGTCAAGATGGGTGTGTATGTATGTAGTGTATATATATATATATATATATATATATATATATATATATATATATATATATATATATATATATATATAAAACGTATCCATATATGAATCAATACAACCATTATGTAGAGGTTCAAACGCATACAGAGGCATACATTACCCTTCTCTGGAGAGAGAGAGAGAGAGAGAGAGAGAGAGAGAGAGAGAGAGGTCCTTCCCACTCAGAATGAGAAGAAGGTCAACGCCAGGGCTATGTGTTAGATCTCGCCCCCCACCCCCCCAGAACCCCCCATCCAAAAAAAACGCCTTAACAATGCTAATGAGCACCACAGCTGAATATTCCTTAGTCATGGTCCCTTCAAAATTTTTTTTCCCTTCCGAATATCGAGATAACTAGGATGATTATATAATTCCTCCGAAGGGGAATATATTATTATTATTATTATTATTATTATTATTATTATTATTATTATTATTATTAAAAAGAAGAAGACTTCCCACGCTCCCCAGCTTGAAACCGTAATTAATTTTTTTAAGGAATATATATTATATATATATATATATATATATATATATATATATATATATATATATATATATATATTCCTTAAAAAAAATAAATTACGGTTTCAAGCTGGGAGCGTGGGAAGACTTCTTCTTCTTCTTTTTAATTAAATATATATATATATATATATATATATATATATATATAATATATATATATATATATATATATATATATATATATATATATATATATTTTTTTTTTTTTTTTTTTTTTTTTTTTTTTTTTTTGAGTTCTTAGCCACTGAGACTCTTCAGAAAGAGTCTACTCTTGAATATTTTGCTTTCAGAATGAGTCTTCTTCTACTGAGTCACTCACAATGACTCAGTATTATTTTTTTTTAAACTGAGTCTTGAGTCATCGAATCTCTTCAACAAGACTCATCGCCTGAGTCACTCACTGTATTTGGAGACTCATTTCGTTAAATGTATCTCTTTCGAAATGAGTCTTCAGGGACTGAGTCATTCATGAAGACTCACCCCTTGAGAATCATTTTCTGAAAGAGTCTAATATCTTAAGACTCACCCTATGAGTGAGTCTTCAGTCACTGAGTCACTCATGAAGACTCACTCCTTGAGAATAATTTTCTGAAAAGAGTCTATATATCTGAAGACTCAACCCACGAGTGAGTCTTCTGTACGAATATCAATGACACCAAAACTCAGTCCTAGTCTGCCTGTCAAATTGGAATATACTTTCTTCCCCCTCCCTCCCTCTCTTCCCTCCCTCCCTCCCTCCCCCCCTCTTTTCAAGCGCGCTCCGTATCTAATTGGGAAAATTAATTGGTAATGCAACTAGCAGATTAATTAGGCTTTGAGAGGCTCTATTATCCGGTAATTAGTGCAGTCCATTCTGGTGCTCTCCTGTCCGCTAAAGGGGAAAGGAGGAACACCAGACTATGATAGTGGCCGGCCAAGTTCAGACAACCCCCTCCCCCACCCCTAACCCACCCTCCCCCACCCCCATCCCCCTCCTCCTCCTCCTCCTACCCAAACGCCTCCACACTTTTAATTTTTTGCCCTCGGACTTTTTCCCCTCTTTATTTTAATTTTCTTTCTTTTTCTTTTTGTCATTTCTCATTTTTTTAATGGTTTATTTGTGTTCCTTTTGAGTTTTCCCCTTTTTTAAATTTGCAATTTTTTTTATTTCATTTCCCCACTTCTATTTTATTTTGCCTCTTTTTATCTGTTTTATTTCCCCTCTTTGTTATTTGTCCTCTTTTTATTTCTATTTTATTTCCCCCTATTTTTTATTTCTCTTCTTTTTTTATTTCCCCTCTTTTTAGTTTATATCCCCTCCTTTCTATTTACCCCTCTTTTTACTTTATTTGCCCTCCTTTTATTTCCCTCGTATTATTTCCCCATGTTTCAATTTCACCTCTGTTTAAGTTTTCTGATCTTTTATACAATATCCCCTCTTTTTTCAATTTACCCTCTTTTTTCCTACCCCATCTTATTTCATCCCATCTTTTTTCTTTTCCCTCTTTTTTAAGAAGAGATCAGGTGTTAAAATAGAAAAAAAAGATGATTTAATAAATGAATGGATAAGTAGATGAAAATCTATATAAATGATTAATTTTTTAAATTTAATCTAATTTAAAAAATTAACATTCTAAGAAACTATAATCTCACTTTAATTAATGCATAAGAGTAATGTTAAAAAAACTATTTTTACATTTCTAAGAAAATAAAAATCCATAAGATTAATATTTAATAAAAGATATTTAACATTATCATTATAAATAAGAATATTATACCTCACTTTCATTAATGCATTAGAGTACTGTTTAAAAAAAAACTATTTTTAACATTCTAAAAAAATAAGATTCCATTTTTATTTAGAAACAAAGAACAACTTTGAACATTCCAAGAAACATCAGACCACTTTGACTCTTAAGGCAAATTGTTTATCCAATGGGAATTTCAGTCATTTTTGACTTTTGCTCAACAGTTTTTAACCATTTTCAGCAATTTCTGAAAAATATAAAAGGTCAGAGACGCCACCCGTGCTAGTTCAATATGAATGTGGATTTAGTCTTCCGTTTCTCGGCTCAGACTGTAGAAAATTGAATTTTTTACAGACATACAGATGAATTTTCTTTTTACCAGACACTGATACAATATGTAACAGACTTTTAAATGCGTTTTATTTTTTTTTTGGGGGGGGGGCATAATATTCTCATAAAATTTATCAATGTTAATTGACTGACAAATAGTTCTGTGAGTTTTTTTTCATTTGATTTTTTTTAACAGACATCCACATTAATTCACAGGCAAGTAATGATGTTAGATTTTTTGTTTGATGTTTTTTAACAGACATACAGACGAATTTCACAGACTTTTAAAATTAACTTTTTTATATAATGTTCTCGCAAGCATTTCCCCATATTAATTCACAGACAACTAATTATGTGAGTTTTTTTTTCATTTCTTCATATTAATTCACAGACAACTAATTATGTGAGTTTTTTTCATTTCTTCATATTAATTCACAGACAACTAATTATGTGAGTTTTTTTTTATTTTTTGCTCATTTGATTTTTTTTAACAGACATACAGACGAATTTAACAGACTTAGAATGCGCCTTCGGATATAATGTTCTCACAAGCATTTCTCCACATTAATTCATTGACAAATAATTATGTGAGGTTTGTTATTTGATTTTTTAACAGACATACAGATGAATTTAAGACTTTTAAAATGGTTTTTTTTTTTTAGACAAAGTTCTCATAAAAATTTCTCTACATTCTTCCACAGGCAAATAATTATGTTTTTTATTATTTTTTATTTGATTTTTAACAGATATACAGACGAATTTAACAGACTTTTAAAATGCGTTTTTTGGACACAATTTTCTCATAAAAATTTCTCCACGTTCATTCACAGACAAATAGTTATGTGCTATTTTTTTAACAGACACACAGACGAATTTAACAGACTTTTAAAATGTTTTTTTTTTTTTGTTTTTTTTTTTTTTTAACACAAAGTTCTCATAAGAATTTCTCTACATTATATTACAGACAAATAGTTGTATGAGGTTTTTTTAGTTGATTTTTAACAGCCATACAGATGCTATATTTAACAGTTTCTTAAAGGCACGCTTTTCTTCATCTTTTTACATTTGATTTTTGTACAGAACACAGATGCGATGTTTAACAGACTTTCAAACTTTTGGTCAAAATTTCTTCACACGTATATCCACTGACAAATATCCATTACATTTCTCCATTTGCAGGATTATCAACAATAACATTAGAATTCCCAACTGTTATTAACTCTTCTTCTAATCTCCTTTTATCGGTGCTTCCTTTCAACCCGCGTTAATTATTCATTTTCCTTATTTATCAATTTCATTTTAAACTTCTTAGTTATTCAATTTGCCATTTTTTTTATCAGCATCCTTCATCCACCTAGCTTTGGTCAGAAATGTATAGAAGAACAATTCAGATCGTATTCCCATCTGCTTAATATTCCGCTCAATAGCTATTTTCTTTCAGGCGTGATTCGACCTCCAGCTTACTCGGCGTGTGTGCTAAAATCTACGGTCAAATAGAGCGTTGTTTCACCAACGAAAATTATAATAAATACGTTGTATTTTATCAGAGATAATTTTTCTGTACAGTTTAACATCCACTTTATTTATTTTTTTTTACATTTTTGTTCTAGTAGATAAATCATAAAGACCCTATCCTTATTTAGTGATTTTGAGTTTATCAAAAATGTATGACAGAAAATTTAAGATTATATATTATACACGAGGTTTTTAGTTACTTTATTTAGTTATTTCGAGTTTCGTAAACAAATCTATTACAGCAAATTCAAAATTATATATCCTATGCAAGGCTTTTTGTTACCTTATTTGGTTAATATGAGTTTATCTAACAGTTCTGTAACAGAAAATTCAGTTTTATATATTCTTTGCAAATTTTTTAGTTGCTCTACACAGCTATTTTTTGTTAAAACATACCCACTACAGATAAATTCAAAGTAATTCAAATTCTGTCCCCACACCAGTTACAGCCTGTCAGCACTTACAAATATCATTACCACAAACACTTACAGAGTCGTAAGTCTCGACTTAAACAAGCACATGTGACCTTTGAAGAGAGAAAGAGAGGCAGAGAGAGAGAGAGAGAGAGGGCACATACACCCACAGCTGACTCTAATCTGCTTGGAACATCTGGGCCATTTAGCACTCCTCTTGCTAATAAATATTGCTGTTGCAACGTCCTTTGTGGCCTCCACGACATGTCACGTACTTGTTTGCAACTTGTTCTCAACAGTTCACGACATGTTTCGTACTTGTTTGCAACTTGTTCTCAACAGTTCATGACATGTTGCATACTTTTTTGTAACTTTCTAAAGACATTTCGCAAGTCATGTACTTGTTTGCAACTTGTTCTAGACATTTCACAAGCCATGTACTTGTTTGCAACTTGTTCTAGACATTTCACAAGCCATGTATTTGTTTGCAACTTGTTCCAGACATTTCACAGGGTACAAAATTGTTTGCAACTTGTTCCAGACATTTCACAGGCCATATACTTGTTTGCAACTTGTTCTAGACATTTTACAGGCCATGTACTTGTTTGCAACTTGTTCCAGACATTTCCTGATGTGTCACATTACTTGTTTACAACTTGTTATAGACATTTCATGATGTGTCACATGCTCGTTTGCATATTGTAGACATTTCCTGATGTGTCACATTACTTGTTTACAAAATGTTGTAGGCATTTCATGATGTGTCACTTTACTTGTTTACAACATGTTGTAGACATTTCACGAAGTGTCACATTATTGCTTGCAACATGTTCTAGACTTGATAGGACTTACAATAGTAATCTACCTTTGGAAAGTAGGTATGAAATTAATATTGTTATTCCCTTGCTGTCCATAATTTTAGCCTGAATTTAATCAAATTAACATCTAATGTTTTCCATAGATATCTGTGCACTTTCTGCATCCAAGCTTACATTGAACAGACTTACGAAAACGCGAAGTTGAAACAAAATGAACTGTGAATTATTCCTTCCAAAGAATTCGAGTCGCTTCGTACGCAGCGTTCATGCTTAGGCAATGTTGGCAGTTATTTATTCAGTTTTTCTGATGCCACGCTAACAAAATATTTATAGTTTTGCGGGTTTGCGAAAGAGCTGTATTTGCGAGTATGCAAATCGATGCGCGATACTGACGATTTCGTGCGTATGCTCTCTGAATGTTGCCCTTTTTTCCATTTTTTTTTCTTCTATTATTTGAAATTTGCTATAGGTCTTTTAGTAACGATAAAGTAAACCATTACTTAGAAGCCACTTCCTTGACTTAGTAACGGGTACAGAGTGAAGCGTTACTAAGCTGTAACTACAGAGCAAAACATAGCACTTCCTTGACTTAGTAGCAGGTACAGAGTGAAATTACCTAGAGCACCACTTCCTAGACCTACTTAGTAAAACATAAGTTTGAACACCACTTCCTAGGCCTAGCGGTAACTACATAGCAAACCATTGCATAGCATACAACTATATAAAGCTAAGTAACATCCCAGAAATGCAGGAACCTCGTATATTGTTGTTACATAATTGAGGAGTCTAAGAAAATATCTTTAAGAAATTATTTCTAAGAGTTAAAAATATAAAACTTGGCTTGCCTGGGAAGTCTGCAAATAAACTACTTGGTTAACGATCTCGAATTCAGAATTATGGCTAAAATTTCAAGAAGATTGACGAAATAACATTAGTATCATCAGTGAGATAAATGATATAAATGGTAAAAAGCATATGTTGCTTGAGAGAGACTAACTGACCTGTGGAAAATTTATCAAATTCCCAGAACTGAACACAATGACAGAAGTACACCTCAGAATTCCTAGCCTACTTTGGTTAATTTAATAATCTCATTATTTTAATGCTGAGCTTGACTCTGCAAAGGTTTAAATAAGATGGGGTCATGGATTTCTATAAAGAAGAGGTAGAAGATTAAGAACTATCATCTAACTCTTTTGGTGCACTGACCAAAATAGCGTCTGCAAAGAAGCGAGAATTCGTGTCTCTACAATAGTACCATAGTAAGACTCTGATATAGGAACTGTGAATCTTTCCTTATCATCCAGCTTAATAGAGCACTGACCAAAATATCAACTAAAGACTTTTTATAGTTCAACAAGTGTTCCTCTGTTATCTAGCTGTATGGAACACTGACCAAAATAGTACCTGCAGAAAATCAAGAATTTGTGCCTCTAAAACACTAAAAGACTGTATAGAGCTACGACTCTACCACTATCACCTAGCTCTGTGGAACACTTACCAAAATAGCACTTGCAGAAAAATAAAAAATTTGTTCATCTGAACACTACAAAGATCTTTGTCCCAGGAAGACATTTTAAATCCTGTAAAGCTCCTCATATTGATTCCAGCCTCGTCTGTACGTCGCTCTCTTCAGTGCCAGACGGACGATTGAATATTTCATCGGGCCTTCTTTGGCTGTTTGTCAAAACTGAAATAAAACAGCAGCAAAACAATTGATTGGTAGAGATTTGTGTCACTCCTTCGAGCGTTGCTTAAAAAAGGTTAATGGAATCTTCTGGATTATTCAGGACTCTCTCCTCTCTCTCTCTCTCTCTCTCTCTCTCACTCTCTCACTCAATCTTGCTATGTAAGTGATTATTTAGATGCGTTTATCATTCATATATATATAATATATATATATATATATATATTATATATATTATATATATATATATATATATTCATATGTATATATATATTAAATTATATATATACATATATATGAGTGTATGTATATGTATACATATATAACTGACAATATGCATATGCATAATTTAGTGCATGTGCATTCAGGCTGTAACAACAACTACCACATACAAAAATCAATCAAATAAGACTTATTTACAAACTAAAGAACTATAAAAATGGCATTTATTAATGCAGTACAGAATATTATTATTGCCAATATCCCTCTCGTACGACCTAATTTGTTGAAATGAAATAACATTGAGAGGAGAAGGCTGGAATTAATCAGCTTTTACTGGGAGGTCCTCTTCGTAATCCTTCGTTAACGATCGTGAAAATGACCGTGATTACAGTGTGCCATGTTTGAAATATATATATATATTTATTTATATATATACCTACCCTGTTCGCAAATAACTGAGAGTATTACAATCAATTCCCTACACAGTACTTCGGTCCTAAACAATCTGTCATAACATGTTTGCAATCGTTCGTCACTTGTTTTTCTTTTCCGCATCTGGCGCTGATGACGAAGCGACCTTTTCGATATTAGGTGGGCGACCTTTTTTTTTCATGTTTCATGTGTACTCTGTGGCTTCAATTATAAAATCGATCTTTTGGTAATGAGTTATGGTTTGCTAAAGGTATTATTACTGTTTGTACCTTCGTACAAGGTTTCAAGGTATATCACGTCATACCAGTATACTCTCCAAAGCTGTTTGTATTAATGTTACTGTTACTTCGATTTTTAGACTAAATTTATTTGTTGTCGATGAAATCTGAATTGCATTTCAGTGCCAGATTTATATAACGAAGAATTATTATTAGGCATAAAAATCAGATTGAGTGATCTACTTCGTTCATGTATGCAATTAGCTACTTACAGAAGCTGTCTACTGTTAAACATACCCACAGATATACATACATACATACACACTACATATATATATATATATATATATATATATATATATATATATATATATATACATATATACAAATATACATATATAAATTATATAGATAGATAGAGAGATACAGAGCACTGAATACAAACGCAGGTAATCCACTTTTTAACCAACATTGAAAGATTCAGATACTGGTGACTTGGGGATGGATTACGCAAGTTAATCCTTCCGTAGATCTTGAAATAGGGTAAATCCCGTCTTTGTTCGAATCCCGCACGAAATAACTAGACACAGTAAAGACGGGGGATTTAGGAAGCATGATATTATCTTTGTGATATGATGCATATTCGGAAGTCTTATCCATTCAGGAGAGAGAGAGAGAGAGAGAGAGAGAGAGAGAGAGAGAGAGAGAGAGAGAGAGAAAGATAAGCTTTAAACCACTCGCAATATGAAGATTTTATTTATTTTTTTCACCAGAATTAAAATGGGACCGTTGTAATCTTGATTAGTTTTTGAAACCTTGAAAAAAAAAGTATCTTATTCTTCTCCTCGATCTTGGATTAAAGAAGACAAGGATAAGTCAGGTTTCATTCTTAAGATTTTCTTTTTCGTTTCTTATTCTTGAATAAATCTTCCTTATTCCTGAATTCTTGTTTTTTTATTTTTTTTCTCTCCCCCAAAAAAGACAATATACTTCACAGCGATAGATGAGAATATTCTCTCGTTGCTCGAAAATCAGTAATGTGTCTCTCATTAATTAGACTTAAATCAATTCAGTTCTAACTGGGATTATTTGACAAATCAATTATGTTCCGATTGGACAAAAATATATTTACCTCTGATTTGAAAATGCGCAATGTTTTTCTCATTATATTACTAAAATCAGGTTTCTCTCATTTACGTAACTAAAGTCAAGACTGGAAAATCCGTAATGTTTCTCTCATTTACGCGAATGAAATTAAGACTGGAAAATCCGTAACGTTTCTCTCATTATATGACTAAAATCAAGGCTGAAAAATATGTAATGTTTCTCTCATTTATGTAACTAAAGTCATGACTGGAAAATCCATAATGTTTGTCTCATTTTTTATACTAAAATCAAGACAGGAAAATCCGTAAGGTTTTTCTCATTTACGTGAATAAAATCCGTACTGAAAAATATGTAATGTTTCTCTCATTTACGTAACTGCAATCAGGATTGGAAAATCTGTAATGTTTCTCTTATTATATGACTAAAATTAGGATTGGAAAATACGTAATGTTTCTTTCATTGTATGACTAAAATTAGGATTGGAAAATACGTAATGTTTCTCTCATTATATGACTAAAATCAAGGCTCAGAAAATTTGTCATGTTTCTCTCATTTACGTAACCAAAATCAATACCGGAAAATCCGTAATGTTTCTCTCATTCATCTCCCTGAAATCAATCGAAGTCCTGACAGTCAATTCAAACCAGAAACCGTCTCGTCTGTTGTCGTCATCTTGTGTACAATAACATCCACAATCTATTTTGTTCTCGATTAAACTAAAAGCAATCTGGCATTGTTCAGTTCCTATGTGTTGTGTGTGTGTGTGTGTGTGTATATATATATATATATATATATATATATATATATATATATATATATATATATATTGTTTTCTAAATTCTGTGAGAAAACTCATTTCCTTCGGTTCAAGCAATTGCTGGCAAACCTTTTTTTTTTCCAGTTCGTAAATATCGCTGGCGGAGATTTTTTTCATTTTTTCATTTCTGGAAATCTTTTATGTATTTTCCAGAGCTTCGTATTTTGACTCGGTGTGAAGGAAGGTATTCTGAAAGGAGTGATTATTTGAAGTAACCTATTTTGCAGTTTATATAACAGGTGGAATGTACTACGTTTGTGGTGTGTACATATGCATAAGCATATATATATATGTGTATGTGTGTGTGTGCATATATATATATATATAGATTAATATATATTTAAATATATATATATATATATATATATATATATATATATATATATATATATATCCATGTGTGTGTGTGTGTGTTGTGTTGTGTGCATATATATATATATATGTGTGTGTGTGTATATTTATGGGTATATATATATATATCATATATTATATATGTATATATATAAAAGAAAGAGAGAGAGAGCGAGAGAGAGAGAGAGAGAGAGGTCAAGAACAATCTGAATATCTTTCCGTTTATCACGTCACAACACAATACTATACAAAAGACACACACACACGTATATATATATTAATATATATATATATATATATATATATATACATATATATTTCTAGCTATATTTCATTCACACAGAAAAAAATGGAATAGAAATCCATCAATTCTCTTCAGTAACAGAACAGAATTACAACATTACTACACTGTGGTCGAACTCAGCGCTACTGAAAATAGCGCATTTGTTTTGTTGAGGTAAATTCTTGCCATCTAGAGACGCGGAAAGGAGAAAGGTATCAAACTCATGAATGTAATTCCCGACATTGTGGGAATAAGAATGATTCCAGTTCGTTTTCAGAGCGAGGTACGAATCCGGTTTTATTTTGTCTCATTATTTCTGTGTCGAATAAACCAAACCCCGCAAAAAAAAAAAAAATAGTATATATATTGTCTCGTCA
Organism: Macrobrachium nipponense; assembly: GCF_015104395.2. Taxonomy (NCBI): domain Eukaryota; kingdom Metazoa; phylum Arthropoda; class Malacostraca; order Decapoda; family Palaemonidae; genus Macrobrachium; species Macrobrachium nipponense. The sequence continues at coordinate 80,177,328 of NC_087211.1, read as the reverse complement.
CTTCCAGGAATTCCTGATGGAGTTAAGCTTCTGTACCTGATTTTATGTGTGGATATATAATATATATATATATATATATATATATATATATATATATATGTATGTATATATATGTATATATATATATATATATATATATATATATATATATATATATATATATATATATATACTTCAGGAGGGTCCATGATACACATGTTAAAAAGGCCAAGTTTATTAAACAAAAAACGTTTCGCACTACCCAGTGCATCATCAGTCTGAAAAGTAAAATACACAATAAAATGCATTATTAACATAAAAGGAATTCACAAAGTAATTAAAATTTACAAGTTAAAGCAATAAAAAGTAAAAGCATAAAAGTACATAAAACAGAAAATAAAAAGAGACTACCCAAAACACCAACCGTCCATAAGCAGGAGAGAAGAGGGAATGACATACAATGGCGTCCAAGGCCAGACGACAACTATGCCAGATACAAAGTTGCTGAAGAAGTATTACCATTGAGAGAGGGAACCAGTCTTTTAATATATAATGATTCTAAAGTTGTTAAGTGGTCTGGGTCCCTTACATAACCAATTATTGAGAAGTGTTGTTTCAGGACTTCGGTTTTACATAAGGCGGCATGATTTCTAATATTAGAAAATTCTGGCTGCTTGATTCTTTGGCCAGTGCGAAATCTAAAACCTAAATGGCTGCAATATTTGACCTACAGAAACCTCCGCGTCGATCCAACGTAAGAGCCCGGACATCCTGAAGTATATATATCTTGCTGACTGAAATATTATATATATATATATATATATATATATTTATATATATATATATATATATATATATATATATATATATATATATATATATATGTGTGTGTGTGTGTGTGTGTATGTGTGTATGTAGAAGAGAGAGAGAGAGAGAGAGAGAGAGAGAGAGAGAGAGAGAGAGAGGTGAATATCACATCACCAAGCATTGGTTGGCAAAACTAATATATATATACATACATACAATTATATATAATATATATATATATATATATATATATATATATATATATATATATATATATGTGTGGTGTGTGTGTGTGTGTGTGTGTGTGTGTGTATGTAGTTATAGTTATAGTTGTTGCTGTATTTCATTCACCACCGAAAAGGAAGAAAATCCTCAATTCTCTATTCACACAGAAAAGAGGAATAATAATATCTAACTGGGGTCGACCTCCGCTCTACCGCAAATATCAAATTTATCATGTAAAGGTTAATTCTTGCTATCTAAAAGCGGAGAGAGAGTTGTCACATTCATAAATGTAACTCTCGATTTTGTGTGCTAAGGAAACATCGCATATCGGTGAAATTCATTCCAAAAACTGATAGATATATGTTGTTGTAATCCGTGCTTGAACTTTGTAATTAATTCAGCGTGGAGATATGCAAGTATGCCATGTTCAGTTATTATTTTTTTTTTCTATCACAGTCATCCAATTCGACTGGGTGGTTTTCATAGTGTGGGGGAGTTCCGGGTTACATCCTGCCTTCGTAGGAGTCCATCACTTTTCTCACTATGTGCGCTGTTTCTAGTAGCACACTCTTTCGCGTGAGTCCTGGAGCTACTTCGGCATCTACTAGTTTTTCCAGGTTCCTTTTCAAGGATCTTGGGATCGTGCCTAGTGTTCCTATGATTATGAGTACAATATCCTTCTTATTTCAATTTTCAGGCCTTGATGCTTATCAATTTTTCCTTCTTCTTTCTCTTCTACTCTGGTGTTCCATGGTATTGCGACATCGATGAGTGATTTTCTCTCTCTCTCTCTCTCTCTCTCTCTCTCTCTCTCTCTCTCTCTCTCTCTCTCTCTCTCTCTCTCTCAGTAAAACAAATACGTTTTGGTACATCTCAAATCCTTAAGAGATTCAGTGACAGAAAAAGATAATCTTCTTAGATTATAGCTACTGAGACTCTCTCTCTCTCTCTCTCTCTCTCTCTCTCTCTCTCTCTCTCTCTCTCTCTCAGTAAAACAAATACGTTTTGGTACATCTCAAATCCTTAAGAGATTCAGTGACAGAAAAAGATAACTTCAGATATAGATACGGAGACTCTCTCTCTCTCTCTCTCTCTCTCTCTCTCTCTCTCTCTCTCTCTCTCTCCGAGTTGAGCAGCGTGGCTGTTAATGATTGCACCAGGCTGTGAATTATTCTGTTAAACAGAACAGAGCCACCGTCCTTGAGTGCCAACTTAACATCCTGTGCGTTGGCATCATCGTCGACATGCGAGTGTCATTTGTTTTTCTTGACTTAATATTAACCCCCTTTTTTTTATCTTATTTTTTGCCTCTTCTTCTTCTTCTTCTTCTTCTCCTTCTCCTTCTCCTTCTCCTTTCCTTCCTTCTTCTTCTTCTTCTTCTTCTTCTTCTTCTTGTCGCATTTTCAACTATTATTCTTTCACTATACTACAAAATATAGTACCAATTATAAAGCTCTCGTAGCCATATCAAAATACCAGGAAAACCATAGTATCAAAAAAGGTATGTCGATATCTTCACGATAAATATATTATAGTGAATGTATTTATGATAAATATAATTATTATGAATTTATTTATGATGAATATATTTATTATTGATAGATTTATAATAAATATATTTATTTTGAATTTATTTATGATATATACATTATTATGAAATTTATTTATGATAAATATATTTATTATGAATTTATTATGATAAATATGTTTATTATGAATATATGTAGGTATAAATTTTATTTATTATGATTTTATTTATGATTATATATATATTTAATATTATATTTATAATAAATGTATTTATAATGAGTATATATTTATGGTAAATTTATTTATTATGAATATTTTTATTCTAAATACATTTATTATGAATATATTATATGTATTATTAATAAGCATGATAACATGCATTTATAATAAATATATTTATTATAAATATATTATGAATGAATATGTCAAGTGTATTTATGGTAAATATATTGGTTATGAATATATTTATTATGTATATATTTATGATAAATATATTTACTATGAACATATTTATTATGTATATATTTGTGATAATTATATTTACTATGAATATATTTATCGTCAATATATATATTTTAGGACCACAGCCTGTGGACGAATAATTATTTATGGTACATATATCTCTTTCTTATCAGCACTGCGTGTCAGAAGGACCTGAAAATATGTCCGCTTTTGTTTCTTGGTGCGTTTTTCTGAACGAAAATTGACTTAAATAATAATAATAATTAATTAGTAATAATTAATTATAATAACAATAATAATTAATAATAATAATAATAATAAAATAATAATAATAAATAATAATAATAATAATAATAATAATACTTTATTTAAAAGTAAGGACTACTTCAGCAGCGTTACACTTGTAGAGATTCTTCTCTATTTTGCGAATAGCGGCTTTTTCCGTGCTACTTAAACAGGCTAGTAGAGCGCCTATAGAGGTCATGGTAAAATACAGGGCCAAAATAGGTGTATTATATTTGTTAAAATTCAAATAAATATACACCTATTTTGACCCTGTATTTTACCATGACCTCTATAGGCCGCTCTACTAGCCTGTTTAAGTAGCACGGGAAAAAGCCGCTATTCGCAAAAATAGAGAAGAATCTCTACAAGTGTAATGCTGCTGAAGTAGCCATACTTTTAATAAAGTATGCTTAGGAGAGGGTCTGCTTCCTAAGTACAATAATAATAATAATAATAATAATAATAATAATAATAATATAATAATAATAAAAATAATAAGCAAGTTTCTACATCATACGAACAGTCATTTCAGACCTCGAGAATCCTTACAGATGCTTTCGCGAATACTCGCATTAAATAGAGATTATTTTCACCCACTTATCCATTATTTTCTCTGCCAATAGGAGATGCGAAGTCTATTACTCATGATCAGACCTTTATACTTTTGTCTGCTGACAACCTCATTCGTGAGATTCAATTCCAAGCTTGAATTTTAATGTTGAGGTTTTGGAGGATTTAGAAATATATATATGTTTTTGTTGCTAATTCCTTTTTCTTCTTCTTCTTCTTTTCTTTTCTTTTGGTGGGGGCCGGAGGGGGAGGGGCAAGGAATTTTAAGCAGTGGTATTCAGAAACAGATTTTTGAAAAAAACTTTTTAATTGCATGACAGGGAGATTTTGATTTTAATTAAACCTAAATTTTAATATTAGGTTTTTGTTACAAATTCCCAATTTTTTTTTATAGGCAATTTGTAGCAGTGGGATATTACATCAAACAGATGTTTTAAAAGTTAGATTCTGTGTTTCAGACTTCATTCAACACAGTACATTATTATTTATTATTATTATTATTATTATTATGAATCAATTGATCATTATTCAATTATTAGTATTCAATTATTAGTTATTATTATTATTATTATTATTACTATTTATTATATTATTATTATTAATTCAGTTGATAATTCCAGCTTCAAATTACAACCACTGTGTTCAACATTTGGAAGGTAATGGAAATAAAAATACCATAAAAGGAAACATCACTTGTTTAAAAAAAAAAAAATGAATAAACAAATTTATAAATACATACATAAAAATACCATTTTTCTGTTTACAGATTGAACAGCCGAAAAGACAGTTACCAATTTCTATTAGACAAAGTAACGTTAACAGAAAACATAAAAAATAAAACGGAATAATTCTTCATCCAAGTGACATTTCCTTTTTAGACGAGAACAAACCTGAAGAGGAGTTTCCTCGCGACTCGAGACTTCTTTATTCCAACCTCTTTGCATTATTCAGAGGGCAACAGAAACGTAATAAAAAAAAAAAGTTACAAAAAAAGAGGCAATAGAAACGTAACAGAAAAAGAAAGAGAAACTGCTCTCACAGAAAAGCTCATGAAGTTGTTGTAGTTGAATTTGAGAGAAATAAAATTCCACGCGAGTGCGAATACGTTCTTCTTCTTCTTCTTCTTCTTCTTCTTCTTCTTCCTCTTTCTTCTTATTACACAGTATTGCTTCTTCTTCCTCAAGCTGTTTTTGTTGGAATCCAGAGTTCCTTCCCAGTTTGCTGGAATGCTTGCTAGTTCGTAATATTTCCTTTCCATTTGATTGGAATGCTGCTAGGTCGTAATAGTCCTTCCCATTTGCTGGAATGCTGCTAGGTCGGAATATTCCTTAACATTTGCTGGAATGCTGCTAGGTCGTAATAGTCCATCCCATTTGCTGGAATGCTGCTAGGTCGTAATATCTGGGTTGACGTAAGATGTGACCTAATGTTGAAACCTCGTTGCTTTTACTTGCTGGTGACGAGAAGTTTAACAAAAAAAAACATTATTCGTGAAAGCAAGATTAAACAACAGACTGAACTTGAAGAAGAATTATCAAGAGATAATGATATGCTAAGGTTTAGGAAGTTTCATTATAATGAAGTTGTCTATAATATTGGCCATTCAGGAACGCAAGACGTTGTGTAAAGACGTTCTTAGTGAAAGCGGAAATGATATTACCGTTTCAAAATTCACGGGAATTTTTATTTTTTATTTCTTTTAAACACAAACAAGTTTGAAGTGAAGAAGAGCCGAAGTATTTCCTTTTAAATCTAATGGTATCCCCATCCATTGTTGAATAGGTTAATACCACACAACCTATAGTATAATATATTTATATATTAGAATAATATATATAATATTTATATCTATAATTATATAATATTGATATTTATATTATTTCTATATATATAGATAGATAGATAGATTATTAATTAATATATTATATATATATATAATAGTATATATATATATATATATATTATATATATATATATATATAAATAGAAAAACTGGGGAGGGAGTGAAAGTTTGCCACTGATAGGCATTAAACAGCCGAAAGACAAAGGTTGCGAAAGTTTTTCCCTTGAGAAATCGTCCCTTAATCACAATGAATGAGAGAGAGAAGAGATGAGAGGAGAGAGAGGACGAGAAGAGAGAGAGAGAAGAGAGAGAAATAAAATACTAAAAAAGCGAACGGTGTGTCCTGAAAAAAGTATCGGTTTATAATTTTGGCATTAATTTTATTTTCGAGAACAGTTGGCATGGATACAGATTGCCACACAAACCACGACACACACACACACCCACACCACACACACACACACACACACATCACCATATCGATTAGTTATATTATATTAATATATTAATAAAAAAAATATATATATATAGCAAAATTATATATACCTATACACAATGGTAACCATTAGATTAGAAATATATTTCTTTTAAATCATAAATATGTATATGCATTATAATATACATATTATATCTATGTATTAATTTTTAATATATATACTTGAGTGTGTGTGTGAGTGTGTGGGTGTGTGTGCGTGTGTGTCTGTGTATGTATGGTATATTATACATACATACTATATATAATACATATAAATATATATTATATATATATAATAATATATTATGATTATATATATAGTATGTATATGTGGTGGTGTGTGGTGTGTGTGTGTGTGTGTGTGTGCAATCTGTACCTCCAATAAAATTTCTCGAAAAAATCAAAATTAATGCAAAATTAGAAACGATACTTTTTAGACACAACCGTTCAACTTTTTGTATTTTAATTTCCTTTCTCTCTCTCTCTTCTCGCTCTCCTTCTCGCCTCTCTCTCTCATTCATTAGCTGATTTAAGGGACGATTTCTCAAGGGAAAACTTTGCGCAACCTTTCGTTCGTCTTAATGGGCCATCATGGCAACTTTCACTCCTCCCCTTTCCCCCTCCCCCTTGCCCCCCCTCCCCCTTTCCTCCCCTAATTCCCCCTCGGGCCATCCTCCTCCTTCCTCCCTCCTTCCAAAACGGTTTCCCCCGTCCTCCAAATCCCCTTGCCCCCGCCCCCTTCGGCCCATTCCTTCCTTCTCCCCCCCCTCCCCACTCCCCACTCCCGTCCTTCCTCCCCCCCCCTCCTCCCTCCTAATCCGCTCCCTCCCCCCTCCCTTCCCCCCCCCTTCCCCCCCCTCCCCTTCCTTCCCTCCCCCACCGAGTCCGGTCCTCCCCCTTTTCCTCCCTATTCCCCCCCTTTCCCCCCCCCCCCTCAACTCTTTCTACCCCCTCCACGTCCCCCACCCCCTTCCATCCCTGTCCCACCCCCTCCCCTTTCCCCCCTTCACCCCTTTCCCCCTCCACCCCCGGTCCCCCCCCCGACCCCCCAATCCCCTCCCCTCCTCCAAAAAAAAACTCCTCCTTCCAACCCCCCTCTTCCATCACCCTTTTCCCGTCCCTCCCCACCCCCTTCCTCCCCCCTCCATTCCTTCCCCGTCCTCCCATTCCCCCCCCCTTCACCCCTTCCCCCCCCCCCCCCCCCCCCCTCCTTCTTCCCTCCACCCCCCTCCTCCCTCCCCCTTCCCCCCCCTTTCCCCCCCCACTCCGGGGCCCTTCCGCCTCCCCCTCCCCTTCCCTTACTCCCTCCCTTCTTCCCCTTCCCAATCGCCTCCCCCCCCCCCCCTCTCCTCCCCCCCGCCTTCCCCCCTCCCCTCCCCGCGTGTCTTCTTCCTCCCCCCTTCCCCCCCCCCCCCTCCCCCCCTCCCCCCCCCCCCCCCCTCCCCTCCTCCCCCCCCTTCCTTCCATCCCCCTTCCCTCCCCCAACTTTCCCCCTCTTTCATTTTCCCTTCCCTTCCTTCCTTCCCTTCCCCCCCCTTCCCCCCCCGCCCCCCCCTTCCCCCCCCCACCTTCCCCCCTGCATTCCCCCCCCCCCGCATTCCTCCTTCCTGCCTCCCCCTTCCCCCCCCCCCTTCTCCCTCCTTCCCCTTCCTCCTCCCCCCTCCCTTCCTTTCTCCCCCTCCTTCCCGTTCCTCCCCGGTCCCCAACTCCCCCCCTCCTCCCCCACCTTCCCTTCCTTCCCCCCAAAGCGGCCCCCACTCCTCCCCCATGCCCCCCTTCCTCCCCCTCCCCCCTCCCGTCCCTCCGCCCCCCCTTCCCGGTCCCCCCCCCTTCCTCCAACCCTTCTCCTTTTTCCCCCCTACCCCCCCCTCCCTCAAAAATCCTCCCCCCCTTCTTCCCCGCCCCAAACTCCCCCCTCCCCCTGTCCCCTCCCTTTCGGCTCCCCCCCCAACCCCCTTTTCCCCCCCCCTTATTCCCCCGGTCCCCTCCCCATCCCTCCCCTCCCCCCCCCTCCCCCCTCCACTCCCCTCCCCCCTTCCCCCCCTCCTCCCCCTCCCCCCGCCTCCCCCTCCCCCCGTCCCCCCCCCTCCTCCCCGTCCGTCCCATCCGTCCCCCCCCCCCTCCCCCCCCCCCAACGACCCGTCCCCGCCCCCCCCCTTCCCCCCCTCCTCCCCCATCCCTTCCTAATTCCCCTCCCCCTTGGTTTCACCTCCTCCCCCGCCCCATAACCCCCCATTCCCTGACCCCCTCACGTTCCCCCCCCCCCCCCCCCATCTCCCCACCCCTCCCCCCGCCCCTCTCCTTCCCCTCCTCGTCCTCCCCCCCTTCCCCCTCCTCCAACCTTCCTCCTCCTCCCCTCCCCCCCCCCCCCTTCCCCCCCCCTCCCCGCCCCTTCCCTCCCCCCTCCCCTCCTCCCTAAATCCCCGTCGGCATCCTCCTCCTCCCCTCCTCAATCCTTCCTCGCCCAACTCAATCCTTCCTCCCCTCCCCCCCTCCTTGGACCCCCTTCCCCTCCCCTCGCCCCCCCCCCCCCTCCTCCCCGTCCCTCCTCCCCCTTCCTCCCCGTCCCCCGGCCCCCTCCTCTCCCCCTTCCACCCGGTTCCTCCCTGCCACCTCCCATATCATCCTCCCTCACCCCTCCCCCCCCTCCCTCCCCCCCCGCCCCCTTCCTTTCCGTTCCCTCCACCCCTCCAAATGTTCCCCCCCCCTCCCCCCCCCCTTCCGTCCCCCCCCCCTTCCCCCTCCCCTTCCTCCTCCACCCGTTCCCCCCCTTCGGCCTCCCTTCCCCCCTTCTCCCCTCCCCTTCCCTCCCCCATCCCCCCCTCCCTTCCTCCTTCCCCCCCTCGCTCCCCTCCCCCCTTCCCCCACCTCCTTCCCTATCCCCTCCCTTCCCCCCCCTTCCCCTCCAATTTCCCCCCTCCCCTTCCCGAATCCCCCCTTTCTCCCCCCCCCTCCCTCCCCCCCCCCGTCCCCAGTCCCCTCGCTCCCCTTTTCCCCCTTCCCCCCCCGCCCGTCCTCGGGGGCCCATCCTCTTCCCTCCTCCCCCCTCAAGCTTTCCTCCCCCGTCCCCTCCCCTCCTCCCCCTCCTCCCCTCCATTACCTCCCCTCCCTCCCCCCCCTTCCTCCCCCCTCCTACCCCAACCTTCCCGCTTCCCCTCCCGTCCGGGCTCCTATTTTCCGGTCCCCTTCCCCTCCCCTCCCCCACGTCATCCTTCCATCTCTCTCCAATTCCCCTCCCCCCCCCCCTTCCCCCCCCCGGGAACCAAAAAAGAAAAAAATAATAATCCCTTTTGACTTCCGTCTTCCGTTCCTTCTCTTGTATATATATTTACTTCTTCTTCTATTCTTCTTCTTCTCTTCTTCTTCTTCTTCTTCTTCTGGCAAATTGGTCAGCCAAATGCAAATGTCCCAACCCCCGCCTACAACCCCCGCCCCCCCGCCCCGGTAACCCCCCCCCCACAAGCCAGGATTAACCTCGACGGCCCGTCGTAATAAACGGTCATATTGATCATAGGGATCACCCATTCTAATATGGTGATCATAATATATTATAATGAACGGGTTATTTGCAGTAATTCAATTACGCCGTCTCGTCTTATTGGCTCTGATAATCGAATAACCGGATTAAAGCGGTGACGGACGTACAACGGACAAAGACACTCCTTTAAAGTGTAAAGCTGATCCCAAATCCCCCCCACCCCCCTCCCTGGAAACGCGCAGAATAGCGCAAAGATCCTGGATTTTTAATCTCGGGGTGCTGGAAAATGTGCTGGAAAAAACAAATGGTTTAGTAATTCGTTAACACGGCCTCATGAGTTAGGATTGATTATGATTCTCTCTCTCTCTCTCTCTATCGTCTCTATCTCTCTCTCCTTCTCTCTTCTCTAGCTCTCCATCTTTTTTCTTTTTTCTGACCATCGCTCCTCTCTCTCTCATCGCTCTCTCTCTGCTCTCTCTCTCTCTCTCTCTCATGTACCACTGGTTGAATAAACCTCAAATCCAATAACTGTGAAAAAGAAAAGAATGAACCAAGCAGCTTATTAAACAGGAACTCTGTCTGGACAGTATCCTTGCAAACAGGTTTTATGCAATCACTTGCAACAACACTAAGGTGCCGGAAACCTATTCACGTTGCAAATGATATCTGTTGCTTTGTACCACTTGTGGGAAGAGGGAAGAATAGAAAATGACAGTTAGAAACTGCATGAATTCGAGATTGAAAATGAAAGATCCAAGCTTTCACACAGTCAAGAATTCTCAGGAATTACAGGAAAAGAGACACTTCCCATTAGGATGAGGTTTCTGCTTTTGTAGGTTAAGGCCTGGCTTGGCCTTATGCCAGTGCAGTCTCAGGGTGGCCAATTAATTAACACCACTCCCAACCAACCCCACCCCCCCCCCCCCCCCCACCCCCCCCCGCCCCCTTTCACCCCATTCAAACCCCCCATAAAAGAGAAAACCAAGGGCAAAATGGCTTCCAAGAATCTTAGAATGCGGATCCATTGTACTGGATAAGAGAACACCGTGGCTAACTGACGTGGGGGTTTACGTTAACAGTACAAAGAACGCCCTGTTGTGGTAACCTCTGGCGCCTCCAAACCAACAGCACAAGAAGCCTGTTTGTATAACCTCCGCTCTCCAATCCGCCAATCGAGAGGACGGAATGTATGATTGATAGAAGAGAAAAAATCTATAATGAGAAGGTAATGGAATTCGACGGGACGGGTTCGTAAAAAAAAAAAAAAAAAAAAAAAAAACTAAAAAAAAAAAAAAAAAAAAAAAAAAAAGGTATCATTTTTGACCCGTGAAATTGCCTTGTGATTGTATTACGTCTATAACTTTGGGGGCTGGGTGGGGGAGGGGGGAAGGGGGGAGGGGAGGTTTCCTATCACCATCCCACCCTTACATCAATTATTTCACTGTCTGTCATTATCTTGCGTGTGAAGCTGTGGTTTGACAGGTTCTGCGATAATAGCAGTTTCAATACAGACGTTTTATTGAAAGAAAATGTATTATAAAGCTTGTTTAAACAAACGGGTAATAAGGATATTTAACAATAAAAGAAAGATTTAGATTTAAAATGGTAATCATAGTCATTCATTTTGGCCCTAAATTGGTCTAGAGTAAAAACTAAAAAAAGAAAATAGATAAAACTGACAAAAAAAATAAGAAAAACTGAAATAAAAACACGAAAAACAGATAAAACAAAAAAACAGATAAAAACCAAAAAAAAAAATACAATTAAACAGAAAAACTGGGAAAAGGACATCAAATAACCGAAAAATCAAAAAAAACAGGAAAAGCAGTATAAACAGAAAAGAAAAGCACAAAAAACAATAAACAAAAAACACGAAAAATAGAAAAAGCAAAGAAAAAATTTTTAAAACCAAAACAGAAAAAGCACAAAAAAAAAACGATAACAAAAAATCGAAAAGCAGAAAAAGCCGAAAAAAAAAGAAATAATAAACCAAAAAACGAAAAACAGAAAAAGCAAAAAAAAAATTAATAAACTTAAAAAAAACTGAAAAAAATTATGTACAACAGAAAAAATACAAGAACACAAAAATATAGAAAACGGAAAAAAACGCACGAAACGGCAACAGAACTCAATCAATCAATATACAGTACAAATCCAATTAGCGGTAAGCAACACAATACCTCAGTAAAAGAGTCGTATTTCACGCCCGCTGAAAAGCTCATCGGTCCAAAAAAAATAAAAAAATATATATGAATAAATATATAAAAAAAAAAAAAGGAAAAAATGATCGCCGCGAAAAAAAAACAAAAAAAAACACGAGCACTGTTGTTCCACCGAAGAAGAATTTATTGAAAACCATTAATTTCAATCAAAACGGACTTATTTGGCCAAACTCACGCTTCTCTCTCCTCCCTCCCTCTCTCGTCTCTCTCTCTCGTCGGTCTCTCTCTCCTCTCCGTCTCTCCCACGCCTGCGAGTTATTCATTATTTTTTTTTTTATTTTGGGGTCCTTTTGAGACGTTTGTGGGAAGCGAGGGTAAAGGGGGTAGGGGGTAGGGGGTAGGGGGTAGGTCTGGAACAAAGGGGGGAAAGGGGTGGGGTGTTGTTGCATTCAGAGTGGGAAATTCATTGCCATAAACATCTCTCTCTCTCTCTCTCTCTCTCTCTCTCTCTCTCTCTCTCTCTCTGTACATATATATATATATATATATATATATATATATATATATATATAGTATATATATATATATATATATATATATATATATATATATATATATATATATATATATACATATACATTATATAGATATCTTGCTCTCTCTCTCTCTCTCTCTCTCTCTCTCAATCCCACGCAAAGACCCTTTTGAGATATGCTGCGTCCTTTTGACGAAGAAGGTATGAGGAGATTATACACCAATGTCTTCATTAGGACCACTTTTAAAATTCGGCGTTGCCTTCTACAATAAAAGCCTAACCTCCTTTATGTGACCGCATCTCTCTCTCTCTCTCTCTCTCTCTCTCTCTCTCTCTCGTTTGAGGTCCGCCATCTTTGGAAAAAATACGTCCTCTGATCCTCTGAATAATACGTAGGATATATATATATACATCTATGAAAATCCCTAATTAGCGAAGGAGCGTCTGTGTCCTTTGGAGAGTTTTTCTCTCCCTAAAGGACGCCATTGAACGTTATAAGGATCCCTTTCACGCTCATCTCCTCCTGCCGCAGGTGACGAAAGACAGAGCGAGTGAGTCTCCAGGGGGCGCTGATCTCCTTTTTGGGGGACGTCCGTTGAAGGCGATTGTTTTTTACATGGAAATAGGATATGATGTATTAATAAATTTGCGTATGATGTGAGGCAGAAGCCTGTATTATTATTATTATAATTATTTTTATTATTATTATTATTATTATTATTATTTTAATGCTGAAGATGAACCCTATTTATGTGGAATAACCCCATATTATTATTATTATTATTATGCAGAAGGTGAACCTTATTCATGTAGATTAAGCCCATATTATTATTTTTTTTTTTTTTTTTTTTTTTTTTTGCTCTATCACAGTCCTCCAATTCGACTGGGTGGTATTTATAGTGTGGGGTTCTGGGTTGGGTCCTGCCTCCTTAGGAGTCCATCACTTTTCTTTCTATGTGCGCCGTTTCTAGGATCACACTCTTTTGCATGAGTCCTGGAGCTACTTCAGCCTCTAGTTTTTCTAGATTCCTTTTCAGGGATCTTGGGATCGTGCCTAGTGCTCCTATGATTATGGGTACGATTTCCACTGGCATATCCCATATCCTTCTTATTTCTATTTTCAGATCTTGATACTTATCCATTTTTTTCCCTCTCTTTCTCTTCAACTCTGGTGTCCCATGGTATTGCGACATCAATGAGTGATACTTTCTTCTTGATTTGTCAAATCAACGTCACGTCTGGTCTATTTGCACGTATCACCCTATCTGTTCTGATACCATAGTCCCAGAGGATCTTGCCTGATCGGTCTATCACTCCCTCAGGTTGGTGCTCGTACCACTTATTACTGCAAGGTAGCTAAAGTTTCTTGCACAGGCTCCAGTGGAGGGCTTTTGCCACTGAATCATGCCTCTTTTTGTACTGGTTCTGTGCAAGTGCTGGGCATTCGCTTGCTATGTGGTTTATGGTCTCATTTTTCGTATTGCACTTCCTACTTATGGGAGAGATGTTAATTCCATCTATCGTTCTTTGAACATATCTGGTTTTTAGGGCCTGATCTTGTGCTGCTGTTATCATTCCTTCAGTTTCCTTCTTGAGCTCTCCCCTCAGTAGCCATTGCCGCGTGTCATCACTGGCTAGTTCTTAGTATGTCTATATTATTATTATTATTTATTATTATTATTATTATTATTATTATTATTATTATTATTATTATTATTATTATTATTATTATGCAGAAGATGAACCCTATTTATGGTGAACAAGCCCATATTATTATTATTATTATTATTATTATTATTATTATTATTATTATTATTATTATTATTATTATTATTATTATTATTATGCAGAAGATGATAAACCCATATTCGTATGGAACAAACCCACCACCAAAGGGGCCACTGACTTGAAATTCAAGCTTCCAAAGAATATGTTGTTAATTCGAATAAAGTAACATAAGGCAACGAAACAGAAATAAGATATCAGTTATTAGGAAAAATAAATTAATTATCGAATTCAATAGATAATACGATAAAAATTTAAGTAAATTGGTTAAAATGCTTGGTAAGCGGTTTCTACGTCACTGGCGAACTCTGTAAGATATTCTAACTTTCACGAATAAATAGGGAATTATTTTTTTTATTATGCTCATTTCCAACAGGATTATCTTCGCTTATTTCTGATTGATTTTATCGAATGTCTTTCATATCAACGCTTATTTTAGCTTATCTGTTTACTCCTCAACTTCAGAGAACTTTTTTTTATAGTTCACTGAAAGCAATTTGTTTTCATACGTTGACTCAATTTCATATGCCGACTCAAAAACAAGTTCGGGAATTATACTAATTTTCTTAAATAAAATATTAAAAACACTTAGAAAAACCTATGACTGCTAAAAGCGTCACCAATAATGTCATTTCCATACCCAGGAGATGAATTTATCCATTAGTAAGTGTCCCCTGAAAGGTTATATATGTTCGATAACATGTCAGAGTTCAACGCTCGTCAATAAATAAATAAATAATTCATAATTGATCGTCAAACGGTCAAGATATTGTTACTGGAGCCGCGTCGGTTTGGTGGATTCTGTTGTTATTATTATTATTATTATTGTTATTATTATTATTATTACTATATTATTATTATTTAGAAGCTTAAATTCCGAGTAGTGGCCCCTTTGGTGGGCTTGTTCTATAAATGAATAAGGGTTCAGTTCCTGGATAATAATAATAATAATAATAATAATAATAATAATAATAATAATAATAATAATAATAATAATAATAATAATAATAATAATACTTATTATTATTATTATTATTATTATTATTATTATTATTATTATTATTATTATTATTATTAGTCGTAATTATTTCAATAAGTTTAATGGTCTGAGTATGAAAAGATTTCAAAATATTATAATTATAATCCTAATCATTTAAAAAATATTCTGAGTTTGAGACGATTTCAAATCCATCTCTGTCTTCCAGAGGACGTGAATCTTTGTGCCGTCAGCGCACTCACGTGGTGCACTGTAAGCATTTACTAAAGAGTATTTTGTAGCGTCCCTTCGGTTCGTAGCTGCGCCCAAATTTTAGCCCTTTTACATGACTTCCGTTTCCGCTTCTCCTCTACAATCTTGCTTGCCAACTTCTCTAACAAATAATCCGTTAGATGCTTGTGCTTCATCTCTCTCTTTCTTGCTGTTCAACTCCTCCAACCAATTCTTTGGATCTATGGAATCATTATTTGCTAGACTTCTTAACCTCCGCCTCGATGTAGATGTACCTAAGTTCGATCACAACTACAAGGTATAGCTCAGAAAACTTTTAACAATTTAACTGCTTGTTGGACTCCATTCTTTTCTAAGAACGACTTGAATATTCTTAAAGAACTTGGGAAACGAAAGACCTAACAATAACAAAACCTGACAAGGGAAAAGGTACTGTAATAATAAATAAAAATGAATACATACAAAAGATGGAGAGTATCTTGGGAGATGAATCTAAACTCAAAAAGACAGGAGAACCTCAATATTCTGCTATCTTTAAGACAGCAGACCGAATCAACCGTTTTTTGAAATACCTTAAAGACTCGCAAATCATTAGTGAAAATACTTATACTTCATTATATAGCACAGGTGCCTCATATGGGTGATGTATGGGTTACCTAAAATCCATAAAGAACGGTATACCAATGAGGGCTATTCTCACCTCCTATACCACTTCTAATAACAAAATTGCCAAATTCTTGTGCCTCTCTAGCGCCTTTAACTACCAATATCTACAGTTGTAAGAATTCAGAACATTTTAAAGAAAAATCTTACCCCAGGATCAGACTTATTTATGGTTAGCATGGATGTGGAGTCTCTTTTTACTAATGTACCGGTAGAAGAAACCATTGATATTATTGTTAGCCGTATTTTTACTGACCCAGATGCCACTTTTAATCATTTTAACATTACGGATTTTAGAAAATTGCTCGAGCTCGCTGTGGCAGGACACAGCCTTTGTTTTTAATGGCAAAGCCTACATTCAGGTTGATGGTATGGCGATGGGATCCCCTTTGGGTCCACCCACCTTTGCAAACAATTTTATGTGCTTCCTGGAGGAACGCTTACTGGAACAACTGCCCTTTGGCCTACCATCCATTTTTATAATAGGTATGTGGATATACCTTCTTATTGTTCAGAGATACGATCAGGCTGACAAATTTCTTGATTATGCCAATGAAATACATCCTAACATTAATTTCACAATTGAATATGAAAAGGAAAATAAACTGCCGTTTTTTGGATGTAAACCGTTTTTAGATATGATGATCATTTTAACACCATGGTTTTTAGAAAGGAAAACGTTACCGGCCTGGATCGAATTTTTATAGCAACTGTTTTTTTATAATTTTAAACTAAACCATGTCTACCCTCTTTCATAGGACTTTTAACATAACGTCTAACTGGAATCATTTTCACAATGAAATAACTATCTCCACCAATATTTCAATGACAATTGCTTTCCATCAAACTTTTTTATAAACAATAATATCTTCCACCCTAAAAATAAAATGCCAACAGTGCCAAAATTACGATTGTTTGCAAGTGTCCCATTTATTCATAACAAAAATTTCTACCATGAATTGAAACTGTCAATAGAAAGTTTTTTTCCTGCAATTGAATTAAAACTAATACCTTGCAATCCAATGAATTTCAGATCTCTGTTTAAACACAAGGAGAAACTCAGTCCACTGATGACCTCAGGAGTCGTATATCTATTTAATTGCCCTAGATGTAATCTAGGGAAGTACGTCGGCTCCACACGGAGGTTACTCAAAGTGAGATTAGACTCTCATCGAGGCGTTAGTTATAGAACAGGTGCCAAATTAACTAATCCTGAGTTTTCATGTATACGCGAGCATACAAAGAAATGTAAACATGACTTGAATTACAAAGATTTTAAAATTATAGGCCAATCCCCTAACGAGCAGCATTTAGCTATTTTAGAATCACTTTTCATTAAAACAACTCGTTCCGCAGTTAAACACCCAGTCTCCTCAACACCTCTGTATCTCTCGGAGTTCAAAGTCGAGGCTGACCCGGCCCGAATTGTCACTCGGTCTGTGCTTTCAGCACCTTATGGTATTGACTCCTCCTACTCTTGTACTTGCTTTTTATATTTGTAAACTTTTTAAACTTTAATATGTATTCCGAGTTTGTGATTTTAACTTTGTTTTATGTTTTTTTTTTTTTTAGGCTAGAAAATGGGACTTTTATGTCTTGAAACGTAGCGACAATAAAAGTGCATATAATGGGAATAAAGGATTGTCCTTCACCTGCATCGACTGATGTCTACTGGTTGATAGCACCGCCTTCAATTTTCACTATATATATATATATATATATATATATATATATATATATATATATATATATATATATATATATATATAAATGTATACGTAAATATCTGTATATGCACAAACATATCAATGTATATAATGTATATGCATATACAGTATTATGTATATATAGAAACTATATAGATAGATTAACTGAATAGATAGATATTGTAAAAATATATAGGATACGTTTCATTGAGAAAAACAAAATTCCCCAGTTTCTGCATTTTTCATCCTTACAGATTTACCGTAACTCGGATCTAATAAACTACACGAGTGTGTGCGCCGTGGGCCACTCACCTGTTTGTTCCCGAATAATGAATGAGATTCCTTGATATAAAATTCCCAACGTTTGATTTC
>NC_087211.1:80144223-80156723 GCF_015104395.2 Macrobrachium nipponense | reverse complement strand
TTGACATTCCAGTGCAGTTTCTCTCTCTCTCTCTCTCTCTCTCTCTCTCTCTCTCTCTCTCTCTCTCGAACAGGCTGGAGAAAAATACCTTGAAACTGATAATAATAATAATAATAATAATAATAATAATAATAATAATAATAATAATTATAATAATACATAATAACAATAATGATTATGATACTATTTAAATCTCTCTCTCTCTCTCTCTCTCTCTGTCTCTCTCTCTCTCTCTCTCTCTCTCTCTCTAACAGGCCGGAGAATAATACCATGAAACTAATGATAATGATAATATTAATAATATTTAACTCTCTCTCTCTCTCTCTCTCTCTCTCTCTCTCTCTCTCTCTCTCTCTCTCTCTCATAGGCTGGAGAAAAATACCCTGAAACTAATAATAATAATATTTAACTCTCTCTCTCTCTCTCTCTCTCTCTCTCAGGCCTGGAAAATGATACCATGAAACTGAGAAAAATTAATTATAATAATAATAATGTTTAATTCTCTCTCTCTCTCTCTCTCTCTCTCTCTCTCTCTCTCTCTCTCTCTCTCTCTCTCTCCACCCCAACAGACACAACAAACATACCAAGTAATAATATAATAATAATATTTCATTTCTAGTTCTTTGAAACTAACACTCGTAAAGGTTCAACAAAATTAGAGACAAAATTAGATCTACCTAATTTTTTCTTACACTGACGTAATTATTTCCGAGAAGTGTTTATTTAATAAAGATGCAGATGATTCGACATAGGTTATTTTTATATAGATATTTGATATAGATTTTAGATATTCTACCTTTCGTATCGCTTACATCTTCGTTAACTTTCTGAATTTTGTTTTTCATAAACATGCACAGAATATAATGCATGCATGATATAGTATGATGTATAATATGCATTATAGGTTACATTACAGTTAAAATTCTAAATTATGCATTAATATATATATATATATATGGGATATATATATATATATATGTATTGTACTATTAGAGTATATATTTCGGAAACATGTACAGAATATAGTGTATAATGTATGTATTTTATAGTATGATGTATATTAGCATTATAATATACATTATGCTTTACATTATACACTATGCATTGTAATGCATATTGCACAGTGTATATCATTATTATGTTATATTTGTAGTAATTATATATTATACATCATACAGCACATTATGCTTCAAACATTATAACATTCATTGTACTAAGAAATATATTTTATACGTAATACAGTACATTATTCATTATGTGAACATAATACTGCATCCATTATAAATGTGGCTATTTTCCTGAAGTTTATATATGTATATGTATATATGTGTGTGTATATATATATATATATATATTATATATATATATATATATATATATATATATATATTTAAAATGCTAAATTGCTGGAAATTCATTCCTAGCTCTCTGTACCACGGCAAAATGAAGGACCACTCCTGACACCCCCCACACCGTGGTGATGGGGAGGGGCGGTGGTTGGTTCCAGGCTCCCCCAGAGCGACCAATCCGGCCCAGCCCGACGAAAATATTCTTCTGTTCCGGCGCTGCTTTAGAGAGAGAGAGAGAGAAGGGGGTTGGGGTGGGGATGGGGAGATTTTTTAGAGAGGGGTATCCTCTCAGAATTAGTAGGGGGCGGGGGCGGGGGCGGTGGGGGCGTGTCTGATTTTAATCGAGTTATTTAAGTCAAAACAGCGTTACAAATACGAGGTAATATGTTTTTCTCCGGCCTAATAGCACGAGAGAGTCAGCCTGGAATTTGGTTACCGTGGTTCCACGGTTCTCTCTCTCTCTCTCTCTCTCTCTCTCTCTCTCTCTCTCTCTCTCTCTCTCTCTCTCTCGTCCGGTTTTTGTGTGCGCGTGTGAAATGGATTGTCAGACGAACAGAACAGGAGACAGGGAGATGGACAAAGTATTTAGTTGACAGACAAACATATATGACAGAGAAACAGACAAAGACATATAGCAGACCGACAAAGATACATGACAGACAGACAGAAATATATGACAGATAGACTCACAAAAGTATATGAACATAGAAAAAATTATATGACGGACACAGCCAAAAATATAGGACAGAGAAACAGATAGCGAGGATGTATGACAGACAGGCAAGCAAAGATAGTACATGACAGACAAGACAAAAAGACAGAGATACGTGTCAGATACACACAGACAGGAAGATAGACAGACAGACAGGCTAAGATACATGAAGATACGGGAGTAACTGTATAAACAATTCCGAGGAATTTGCAACAAAAGTTGCAATGAATTTCACTTTGAATTACGACGAAATCATTTGCAGTCCTCAGGCACCTTAGTCGTTTATTTATTTTATATGAAAATTCAGACTGCCCAGCCAAGCAGTGTTGTGGTGTGGGGAGGGGACCTTTCGGGGGGGGGGACCTTTCGGGGAACTCCTAACATTCATTCGTTTCAAAGTCGACGAAGAAAAAAAAAAATCAAAAAATTCATTTCAGTGCAGGTGTGGAGGAGAGGAGGATTTTTTTTCCTCTTCTTCTTCCTCCTCCTCCTCCTCCTTTTCCTCCTCCTCCTCGTCCTCCTCCTCCTCCTCCTCCTCATCTCCTCCTTCTTCTTCTTCTTCTTCTTCTTCTTCTTCTTCTCCAACGCCTGAGGTGAGAGGGAGAGAAGCTCCCAGAGACCATTACATCAGCTAGCCGGCCTAAACCGAAAAAAAGAAAAAATTTTAAAAAATAAAAATAAAAAACAAAAATCGCGCTGCCCTATTTTCTTAGCCTTAAGGATGGTTTCCCTTTGTTTCTCAGTTACGAACATTTCCCCAAGTGACGGGGAGCCAAGATAAGATATCTACCTGGGAAAGCACAATATCATAGCTGACGCTTATCCCGCAATCCGCACCATACGCAAAGACCATTAATTAGACTAAAAGATATAGAAACATCCGTACCTATTGTTAAAACCGTATCTAAACAAGAAAATTCCTTAACCCAAGAGATCGCGAGCATTGAATATCTGGGTCGGAGCGCAGAACTGTTACAAAACTGACAAAGCAAGCGTCAACAGACATACCCAAACAATAAACACTTCGAAACGGAAACAGGGTCAGTGGCTAGGCAAAAACAATAAACACTTCGAGCAGAAACCCTAAAGCAAAAGTATATTTAAAGTAGTGTATCAGAATAATGTAATCAAATGTAATATTATATGTAGGTCTGTGACGAAGAAAACCCGAAGAACACAGCAGGTGACTAACGACCAGGTAGTAGTAATAATCTCTTTCATACCAATCGTCATAAACTGGTTGCATTCCGTCATCCAGGGTTCCATAGTATGTCACAGAAAGCCGAATCACTATTTTTTCTGGCCTACAATGCTTACAGATATAAAAAAGCACTATAACTAATTGTAACACGTGTCATGAAAAACAAGGGATACACTAAGACACCTGTCAGTTTAGGGGCCTATCCTGTGCCAAATCAATCCTTGAAAGAATATACGTAGAATTATTAACAGAATTACGAGTCTGACAGAGGGAATCAAACACTTCTTTAGTGTTAAAAAGTTCCTTGACACGTTTATATAGAATTAATAGCACTCAAAAAACAAAAACAAACACCGCAATTGAGTGCGTTAGGAATATTTATGAGTGCTAATCAGTAAATATGGAATTCAACACATAATATCTGTGACTCGGGTGGTGTAAATCAATAATAATCTCCTTAACACGTTGTGTGAATTCCTTTCCATTAAAGAAAAACCAATAATATTTATCACCCAGAGTCCAATCGTTTGGTAGAATAACGGATAATTAAATAGGAAGTGTCAATGTCTTACGAGTTACAAACTCGTGATATTGGATCCGACGGATTATAGCGGTTCTCGCGGTTTTAAATACCTTTAATCATTATATCATGTATCTATAGAATTGATGCCGCAAGTAGCCTTATACGGTACGCCGCTAGAACACTTTTCCACATATTCAAGCCAACCAACCATTAATTTATCAAAGATATATAACATAAAAAAAAATAATATAAATAAATGAAAATATAAAAAAATAAAATAAATATGGATACAAGTGGAGTCAATATAATACACTCCGTAAGAAGTCGGAAGGGTTACAAATTATAATAAACAAAAAAAGGAATCACGATAAAATCAATAAGCAAAACGTAACCCAAGGTTAATTAAATATCTAAATATATATGCGTAAAGATTCGAACTCTAACTTAACGCTTTAGTAATGACAAATAAGCTAAAAGTTCAAACACATATCCAAAAACCTACTGACATATTGTCTGTCCCGGTGATTTATATTCGTAGTCAATGAAAAAAAAAAAAAAAAAAAAAAAAAATTAAATAAATAATATAAAATAAATAAACTAATAATAAATAAATAAAATAAAATAAAATAAAAGATTTTAAAGTCAGGAAGTCTAGAAGTGAAAATGTTATCTATGGAATAATCCTATATGAATCTTATACAGGCTAATAATATATATAGAATTTGTATGGAAACCTTTTTTCATATAGTTTGAATAAGGAATATTTATTTAACATAATGCCAACATGAAACTAATATATTGTTCAATTTTGGTACTGTTGTTTTTTTTTTCAGACATTCTTCTCATGCGGGTGGAGAATTAAAACACAAAATATCATTTGAAAATACTAAAGTCGTATCTCTTACAGCAAGTAACGTAACTCTTAGCTGGCTGAGAGCAATCTCCTGCCAAGTGACGACGTCATCATTGCCGTATCAGCATTTGTTCCTTTTAAACCTCAATAATCTGCTACACAGGCTTCATCTGTGTGTCGTCTCTGCTTGCAAAAGCAGATTGACTGGAGAAAGGAATGCTTAGTTCATGAACTTCACATGTGGTTCATAGGTCACATGACAGGCCACATAACATATTCTTATCCGTGTGTGTAATGCAATTAGCTAAGGACTTGCAATCATTTTAAAATTAATAAACAAAATAGGAAATAGAATTTCTATAACATCAAAATGAATTAATTTTTCTGAACCTCATAGACATTTAGAAGTATCACGATATGGATATGGATTATTTACTTGCAACATTAGCTTATTACAATCCAAGTAAACATTCATGGGAAAATGTCACATTTTCTTGAAAACCCAAAGTTTATTTAGAAATTAGTTACATAGTGGGTTTTTTTCGTTGCATCTCCTACCTATTAATAAAGTTTTTTAAAAAAATTAACCTCAGAGGATGCGCACGAGAAATTGAATATAAACTTTTGTTAGGGCACATAGAATCATGATTATATTCTCTTTGACTCTTATGCTGCCTGGCAATCTTACAATAGCTCCATTTTCCACTTCTTTGTCTAGTAACTTACTACCAGTAATATCGAATTTCTTTGAGATTCGGTATTGATATCTATTTATTTTTTATAAATTATGGATATTTTTACGAGTCATCATAGACCTTGGATAGGTTCACTCATTGTTAATGCCATGGATAAAAAGTTTGTACAGCGGACTCTTCTGAATTCCAAAATATCAGCGAATTCAGGTGGGTTAAGTCTGGTCTAAATGGCTCTCTTCCTCCCTGTATTTGGATGTCGTCTGAATTTACTTTGCCCTTGTGACAAGTATAATTTCACTTGCAGGCTGATTAATGGAACCTGGTTACAGTATCCTGCAGTATGAGAGTTTCACATCGCAACTTCAAAGAATCGTTCGTCGCAGCGGACGACTACAGTCAAGTAACAACCGCCTACAATGTGAAAGAATTTCATGGACTTCTTCGACCGACACCGTATCTCGTCGTTAATCTCGTTTTAATGCGGAACGCTCCGGCGGCAGTTTCGGAATCGACTACAATAAGGGACATACTTTCCGACAATTACGACCCGAAGGATATTCAACTCTACTTTGCTGCGAAGGACTCGTGCTGGGATGATCTATTCATCGCGAACGTAATCGTGTAGCTTAGGATGCAGAGAATAAGTGTGAGCGCAAAATGGAACGTTGGACCCGCCCAGGCAAATTTATTTTCCCCTTGTTTTAACCATTGAAAAAAGGCCGTTTCAATTGGCTAAAGGTGGCGTTGTCTGGAACTGTGTGTAATGGACGAAAAGTTGTTCGAAAGCTAGTTAAAAGTGAAGTAGTATAACCTCGGTCATGTATCCTATATATATAAGATCATGTATCCTATATATAATTGATCATAAATAACAGAGTCGAAATATATCTTTGCGTGTACGCAATAGGAATCTCTTATATAAATGATCATAAATATAAACAGAATCTAAATATATTCTTTGCGTGTACGCAGTAGGAATCTATTTAAAGTGCACATATATTAATCATAATTATATGAATCCATATACCAATGTATAAACAAATCAGGTAGCCTATAATCAATCTGTTACCTTTTATCTTTCCCAATATCTGCAGTTATTTATATGAGTTAGTATATTGATTAATGAATCAGAAATCAACGAATCAATCTCAGCATAAACATTAATAATTTTATCAATTCATATATGATATTTTTTATCAGTTAAAATATGTTTATTTTTATCATGTTAATCAATTCATTCTATGCAATTATCAGAGTACATTAGTAGTTTTCTGTAGCATAAGTATCTTAAAGAGATGAAGTGAAAACTGTATCATTATATATATCATGTGATCACTATTATTTACCAATATCATTGTTTTATATTTATTACTTGAATCAATTCATGTACACAATGAATTTTTATTTACTTATATATATATATTCACATAGTGTCTGTATCACACTCCTATAAGTCAGATGCAAGTCAAGTTTGAGTAATATTCAGTAGCTGGTTTTGGTAGCTGACCGAGCTAATGTAAGTGTTTACATAATAATATATGGAATGTTAGTCCATATATATAAAAGTCTAAAACTAAAGAGGTTCAACCAGATTTGCTTGCAGGAATGTGATTAGACTAGAGACGCTAAAGATGACGTATACAATAAGTATGTAGGCTAAGATAACATGCCGTCACCTGTAGTCATTCAATTGTTTATAAACATTAGTCCAAGCTCCCTGCTTGAGACAACTACCCCGACCTATTATTCAAACGGCCTACGTGATCTGTAGCGTGTCTCATTCGATTGTGTGTTCGTATGAAACTATGTCATTGTATGTATGTTCATATGTTCGAACTACTGTCTGTTCCTTCATAACTTGTAACAGAGATGTAGACAGGCAGAACAGAGTTAGCTATCGTTATTAGAAGACCTGTACCTCTTTACCCTAAGCTTTATCATGTAGAGGAATAGGATTAGCCATTATCATTGGCAGAAGCGATCAAGCTATCGTCATAGAAGACTTGTACGATCATCCCTGATCTTCATCATGTAAAACTTCAGAAAATTATACTATTTTATACCTTGTTGTTTTCTACTAACAAGAACCTCACCGAACATAGAGTTTAATACATCGTCGTAAAGATAATACCGACTTCGGTAAGTGATCTAACACAAAACCCCAGACACTCCATTGAAGATGGAAGTGCAATACCAACCGACTTAGCGTATAGATTATCGCTAGTCTAACATTACCTCATAGGGCGCCTTATCATACAAGGCAGGCAGCCCTAACATATATATATGATAGTGTATACATGTATATACTATATATAAATGTATATTTAATTATTGATAATATATGTATATGTGTGTTTGTGTGTGTGAGCGCATGTGTGCGTTTGTGTGTGTACTATTCAACAGCAACAAGAATTACAAAAATCAATAGACGATAAATCATTAACTATTTCCAGATCTTTTCTTTTGTCCTTCATAAATAAGTCGACTTGTGAATCCACTAAACCTTCGTCCAGACCAAACCATACATTACTTAAGCACTTGACCTCTTCCAGACCTACTGGAAAGGGAAAAACTTCCTTAATAAAACTTACAAAATAATAGAATCGGTCTTTGCAATATTATCAAAACTGCAAAAACAGAAGGCTTAAATTATCTGATCGGGTTATCTCGTTTTCAATATTTAAATAGATATACTGTATATATTTTATATAGTAATGGAGGTCAAACGTAACTAGATAGTGTAAATGTATTGATAAATTTGGATGTACAATACTCACGCCATTATGTTAAGTAGCTCTTACTGCATTGTTCAGCATAGTAATGGAGAAAAAATGTAACTAGCTTAAAGCAAATATATTGATAAATTGTGATATACGAAACTCACGCCATCATGTGGAATAGCTTTTATAATATTTTATTAATATATTCTAAATATACTGATAGATAATGTGATATGCAAAACTCACGCCATTATGTGGAATAGATAGTACATTATTTTTACAATATATTCTCATGGTAAATATCCAAGTAGATCATGAAAATATATTGATAAATTTAGATATACAAAACTCTCCCAATTATGTTGAATAAATCCTACAATATTTTGCAATATATTAATGAAGGAAAACAATAATATAATAAATATATATTGATAAATTGAAATATACAAAACTCACGCTACTATATTGAATAAATCCAACAATATTTTTTTTAATAAATTAATGAAGAAAGACAACTAGGTAATAAATATATTGATAAATTAGTATATACAAAAAAAACTCACGCTACTATGTTGAATAAATCCTACAATATTTTTTTTATATATTAATGAAAAAAGACAACTAGGTAATAATTATATTTTGATAAATTAGCATATACAAAAAAACCAACTTCGGCACTGAATAAATATCTATTTCTTTATTTTAAAAATGAATTCATTTTTATTCAACTATCAATTACGCAACTGTGAAAAGTTAAATGTACAAAAATCACCAATCAGCAGATTAACGAGCGGCGCAAAATATGCATTAACCAATGCGCCATTAAGCAGTGATTATGACATACACCCGAGAGAGAGAGAGAGAGAGAGAGAGAGAGAGAGAGAGAGAGAGAGAGAGCACAAAAAAATCCAAAATTCGTATTGACATAATGTCAAAGTGATATAGATGTGCATTATTATTATTATTTAGTATTATTATTATTATTTTTTTTTTTTTTTTTTTTTTTTTGCTCTATCACAGTCCTCCAATTCGGACTGGGTGGTATTTATAGTGTGGGGTTCCGGGTTGCATCCTGCCTCCTTAGGAGTCCATCACTTTTCTTACTATGTGTGCCGTTTCTAGGATCACACTCTCGCATGAGCCCCGGAGCTACTTCAGCCTCTAGTTTTTCCAGATTCCTTTTCAGGGATCTTGGGATCGTGCCTAGTGCTCCTATGATTATGGGTACGATTTCCACTGGCATATCCCATATCCTTCTTATTTCTATTTTCAGATCTTGATACTTATCCATCCCTCTTTCTCTTCAACTCTGGTGTCCCATGGTATTGCGACATCAATGAGTGATACTTTCTTCTTGACTTTGTCAATCAACGTCACGTCTGGTCTGTTTGCACGTATCACCCTATCCGTTCTGATACCATAGTCCCAGAGATCTTTGCTGATCGTTTTCTATCACTCCTTCAGGTTGGTGCTCGTACCACTTATTACTGCAAGGTAGCTGATGTTTCTTGCACAGCTCCAGTGGAGGGCTTTTGCCACTGAATCATGCCTCTTTTTGTACTGGTTCTGTGCAAGTGCCGGGCATTCACTTGCTATGTGGTTTATGGTTTCATTTTTCGTATTGCACTTCCTACATATGGAGAGATGTTATTTCCGTCTATCATACTTTGAACATATCTGGTTCTTAAGGCTTGATCTTGTGCCGCTGTTATCATTCCTTCAGTTTCCGTCTTTAGCTCTCCCCTCTGTAGCCATTGCCAATTGTCATCGCTGGCTAGTTCTTTAGTCGTCTCATGTATTGTCCGTGCATTGGTTTGTTGTGCCAGTCCTCTGTTCTTTCTGTCTTTCTCCTGTCTCTGTATATTTCTGGGTCTTCGTCTACTTTTATTAGTCCTTCTTCCCATGCACTCTTTAGCCACTCGTCTTCACTGGTTTTCAGATATTGCCCAGTGCTCTGTTTTTCGATGTTGACGCAGTCCTCTATACTTAGTAGTCCTCTCCCTCCTTCCTTTCGTGTTATGTATAGTCTGTCCGTATTTGATCTTGGGTGTAGTGCTTTGTGTATTGTCATTTGTTTCCTGGTTTTCTGATCTATGCTGCGGAGTTCTCCGGCCTTCGCCATTCCACTATTCCTGCGCTGTATCTGATTACTGGCACTGCCCATGTGTTTATGGCCTTTATCATATTTCCGGCGTTGAGTTTGACTTGAGTATCGCCTTGAATCTCTGCATATATTCTTTCCTGATCGTGCCTTCATCTCTTGGTGTTTTATCTCCTCCTTCCATTATTCCCAGGTATTTTGTATCCTGTCTCATCTATGTGTTTGATGTTGCTCCCATCTGGTAGCTTTATCCCTTCAGTTCTCGTTACTTTGTCCCTTTTTGTATGTTGACTAAGGCGCATTTTTTCTATTCCAAACTCCATCCTGATGTCCCCAGATACAATCCTTACAGTCTGGATTAGGGTATCTATTTCCTTGATGCTCTTACCATACAGCTTGATGTCGTCCAAGAACATCAGATGGTTGATTTTGCTGCCTCTTTTCTTGAGTTGGTACCCGCCCGGCATCCATCTTCTGTAGTACTTTTGTCATTGGAATCATGGCTACTACGAAGAGTAGTGGGGACAGTGAGTCGCCACCCTGGAAGATCCCTCTCCTGATATTAACCTCTGCTAGTCTTATTCCAGAGCTTGTAAGTATTGTATTCCAGTTGCGCATTGTATTTTTGAGGAAGCCTGATGGTATTTTCCTCTGCCCCATATATTTTCAGGCATTCTATTAGCCTATGTGTGGTATCATGTCGAAGGCTTTCTTATAGTCTATCCATGCCATGCTTAGGTTGGTTTTCCTTCTCCTACTGTTCTTCATTACCATTTTGTCTATCAGGAGCTGGTCTTTTGTGCCCCTACACTTCCTTCTGCAGCCTTTCTGTTGGTGGGGGATGGTGTTTGTCTCCTCTAGGTAGTTGTATAGCCTTTCACTGATGATACCTGTTAGTAACTTCCACATTATTGGTAGGCAGGTGATAGGCCTGTAGTTACTGGCTATATTTCCCTTACTCTTGTCTTTTTGTATAAGGATGTTCTTCCTGTGGTCATCCATTTGGGTGCTTTGGTGATTTGAGATACAATGCTGGAGTTGTTCTGCTATTCGTGGGTGTAGGGCCTTGAAGTTTTTGAGCCAGTATCCATGGACTTCATCTTTTTTATTATTATTATTTATTATTATTATTATTATTATTATTATTATTATTATTATTATTATTATTATTATATTATTATTATTATTATTATTATTATATATTTTTACTTATTATTTTTATTATTTTTTTCTTGATTATATTATTATTATTATTATTATTATTATTATTATTATTATTATTATTATTATTAATTATTATTAACCCATATTCATAAATAGAACAAGCCCACCAAAAGGGGCCACTGACTTGAGATTCAAGTTCCCAAAGAAACACAGAAGAAAGAAGTGATATCACTTATTAAAATGAATAAAAAATAAATAAAAAAATAAAGGACCTCTAGAACTGAAGAGTTAGACAGAGCAGAGGCGCACATAGCAGCAACTGATGAGTTGCTGTCAATATTGCTGTACATTGCTCCGCTCGCTATCGGCAACGATATTGCTAATAGACTCAAGATGACGAAAGAAATGGATTAGTTTTAGTGGAGAGTTTAAGGATAGAGTTTCAAATTAAGATAAGGGAGATATCTCGTATAAGATGCTTTATTGTAACGTTTACGTTTGAGATGCAGATGAGTTTTGTAAACGAGTATTAGAATCAATGTCCCGAATGTATATAAATTATATATATTCCTACGCGGAAGGAACTCCGAGCAGATTATCGAAAAATCTACTGATGAATAGCTTACAAAAAAAAGGGGGAGCGCCAGGGTGGGGGGCGTTGGCCCCCGTCCTGAACGGAAACGAGTATTAGAATCAATATCCCGATATTCACACACACACACACACACAAACACAACCTCACATCTGCATTTCTTCAATAAAAAGAAAAAAAGGTATATATTGTTTTCTGTATCTCGTCTACGACAACGTAATGTGCTTTTGGCTTTTTTTTTTTTTTTTTTTTATTTTCCTTTTTTTAAGGCGGAATAATCCTCCTGACTTAATCGGTTTACATACAGCAAGCGAAGCAGAAAAGCCAGCCCTCTGTGCTTTTGTGGGTCTTACCATTCATTATTCATTATCTTCGTCAGATATCATCATATCTTTGTTATTTTTTTTATTTTTTTTCCCTTCGTTATGATGAGTCGTTGTGATCAGCAGCCATCGTAATGGAGACGAATTGTCAGGCAAATAATTTCTCGTTTTAGAGAGAGAGAGAGAGAGAGAGAGAGATAACACAACACAGGACCTCCTACTCCCTCCTCCTACCCTTATCTGCTCTCTGCCATAGGACCTCTTAAC
>NC_087211.1:80136723-80141723 GCF_015104395.2 Macrobrachium nipponense | reverse complement strand
CATACGCCCGTAAATTCGTGGGCGCTAGTAAGTTAAACGCCCGGGATGAAAAGAAGACGTCCCAGGGTGTGGGTGGTGGTGGTGTGGTGGTGGTGGACGCATTTCCAAAAAAGGATTTTTCATTTCCCGCTCTCGCCTGATTATGGAATCTTGGAATCGAGGGTAATAGCGGCGTCAACTTCTAAATGATGAGGGTATGGTGGGGGAATCTTGGAATCGAGTTGGAATCGAGGGTAATAGCGGCGTGAACTTCAAAACAATAAGAGAATGTAGTCGGAATCTTGGAATCGAATTGGAATCAACTGGAATAGCGGCTTGATCTTCAAAGCAACAAGAGAGTGTAGTAATAATCTTGGAATCGAGTTGGAATCAACCAGAATAGTGGCTTGATCTTCAAAGCAATGAGAGTGTCGTGGGAATCTTGGAATCGAGTTGGAATCGACTGGAATAGCGGCGGGATCTTAAAAATGATGAATGTTGGGGAATCTTGGAATCAAGTTGGAATCGACTGGAATAGCTGCGTGATCTTCACAGCAATAAGAGAGTGTAATGGGAATCTTGGAATCGAGTTGGAGTCGACCGGAATAGCGGCGGGATCTTCGAAGCAAGAGTGTAGTTGGAATCTTGGAATCGAGTCGGAATCGACGGTAATAGCGGCGTGATCTTCAAAATGAGGAGGGCATGTTGGGGGAATCTTGGAATCGAGTTGGAATCAACCGGAATAATGGCTTGATCTTCAAAGCAATAAGAGAGTGTAGTGGGAATCTTGGAATCGAGTTGGAATCGACTGGAATAGCGGCATGACCTTCAAAGCAATAAGAGAGTGTAGTGGGAATCTTGGAATTGATGGTAGTAGCGGCGTAATCTTAATAAAAAATAAAAAATAAAGTGTTTGACTGCCTATGAATATTCACGCGTATAAATTTATTTCATTTTTGTCAATTAATATCCTTTTAAATCTTTCATAATGCTTTGGGCGGCACTAACTAAATTGCAATAACCATTAGTTGTCTCACCATTACCAAAATAAATAAATAAATATATAAAAATTAGAATACCGCCTCCTTTCATTAATGTACAATCTACTCCAGCGCATTTGTTTATGTCATTTGCATAATGAATTCCACAGTTTTCAAACGGTCAAGTTTTAACTTATCATTTCGTAAATAACCACTAAATACTTATAGCTATTACTGTGTGGCCTACTTTCGTTTTCGTGTTTAACCTTTTTACTTCGTTCCATTATGGAAATGAATCTGCAAATATTTATCTATTACGCACTGCATTATCTACGACACCGAAATGTTCACGTCACTTAACCATTTCCAGCGAATTCTTTTCCGTATTAAGCACAAAATGGCCTTCATTGCAGGGAGAAGATTGGAAAACGATCGCATTTTCAATTAGTTATGGAATCCCACCGCCCTTCGTTAATTATTTCGCCCGAACATCCCAGCGGTTTTAATGTCAGTCCTCTTCATTCCATCAAATGGTTGTGCTTTTTCACAGTGGTCAGCAGTGTTCTGGAATGTTCGTAAGCTGGGATTATGTTAATGAGAGCCTGGAAAACATTATTTGCATATGTTTTCATTTTGGAAGTTACTCAAGAGATACTTGCTAATTTTTGTAAGCTGGGATTATGTTAATGAGAGCTTGGAAATCAATCTTTTATATAGATTTTATCTCTGGAAGTTACTCTTGAGACACTCCCGAATATGTGTAAACTGGAATTATATTGGTGTGAGCCTGGAAAACAATTTTTTATATAGATTTTATTTCTGGAAGTTACTCTAGAGATACTCCTGGATATGTGAAAACTGGAATCATGTTAATGAGAACTTGGAAATCAATTTTTTATATAGATTTTATTTCTGGAAGTTACTCTTGAGATACTTCCGAATATGTGTAAACTGGAATTATGTTAATGTGAGCCTGGAAATCAACTTCTTTATTTTTTATTTAAATTTTATTTCGGTTAGTTACTCTATAGGAGCCTTCAATATGGCTACAATTTTTCTGGAATGCTTGTAAACTGGAATTATGTTCATGTGAGACTGGAAAACATTTTTTTATATAAATTTTATCTCTGGAAGTTTACTCTGGAGTTTAACCTCTAGATTTGTTGAATTACTTCCTAATTGTGTTTAAACTGGAATTTTGTTGATGTGAGCCTGGAAATCATTTTTTTATCTAAATTTTATTTCTGGAAGTTACTCTAGAGAACTTCCTAA
Source organism: Macrobrachium nipponense (assembly GCF_015104395.2). Taxonomy (NCBI): domain Eukaryota; kingdom Metazoa; phylum Arthropoda; class Malacostraca; order Decapoda; family Palaemonidae; genus Macrobrachium; species Macrobrachium nipponense. The sequence goes on along the minus strand of NC_087211.1, from coordinate 80,139,492 downwards.
TGTTTGTAAGCTGGAATTATGTTAATGTGAGCCTGGAAATCAATTTTTTATTTAAATTTTATTTCTGTTAGTTACTCTATAGGAGCCTTCAATATGGCTACAATTTTTCTGGAATGCTTGTAAACTGGAATTGTGTTAATGTGAGACTGGAAAACATTTTTTTATATAAATTTTATTTCTGGAAGTTACTCTTGAGATACTCCCGAATATGTGTAAACTGGAATTATGTTAATGTAAGCCTGGAAAACAATTTTTTATATAGATCTTATTTCTGGAAGTTTCTCAAGAGATACTTCCGAATATGAGTAAACGGGAATCATGTTAATGAGACCCTGGAAAACATTATTTTTTATATAAATTCTATTTCTGGAAGTTTGCCTGGAAATTCACACGTTCCGGAATGAATTCCTCACGCTGTTACATCTATTCTTTTGTCGCTTATTCTGCAAAACAACTACTTGGGACGCATTCACATTTCAGTTGTTAATGTATTCTCTGGAATAGGTTTCACAACGCATTCATATTTCAGTATTGCCAAATATTATTGATATATTCTTTAGAACAGATACCGTGTCCTCTTTTGCGGGCATGCAGAATAGACGCGAATGTTGTACGTGGAATTCTAGATGTAGAATGTGCTTGCTAAATATATTCTTAAGAACAGAGACGAAGAAGCATTCTCTTGAGGGTAAATTAGAATAGAAAATGAAAAAAAAAACAAATGCGTGCGTGGAATTCTAATTGCTATAAACGTATTCTTTAGAATAGAAATCACTCGCTTTCCTGAATGCAATGGATTTATAATTGCTATAAACGTATTCTTTAGAACAGAAATCACTCGCTTCTCTGATGGCAATGTTGAATAAAGAAACGATTAGGTACGTGGGATTCTTAGCTTACAATCAATCCATTGCAATTTCAAAGTGGCAGCTAAGAAGTCGACCTTCGGTAATCTTGACACCTGGATCCGATTACAAAATCGTTCCAGGGTCCATGGGGGAAGTTCCTGGAAAGGAACCGGTCTGGGGAGGTTCGTGTGTATACGAAACTTTTCACAAACACACACACACACACACACACTCAGTCATTCATGAGAGCTTTATTCATTCAGAAAGTGCTGAGTGACCTTCCGCGCAGAGTTCGTGCGCTTATAGTGTGTGTAGATATATAGGTACACATGAATGAGTAGTATGTATGTATGTATGTATGTATGTATGTATGTACGTATGTTATGTGAATTTATTTATACGTCGTTTATGTATATATATATATATATATATATATATATATATATATATATATATATATATATATATATATATATATATATATACATATCTGATATATGTTATATATTATATTTATTCATATATATAACATACATATATGCATACATATATATGTATTGTATATGTACATGTTATATATATGTATATATTTATTTATATATGTATATATATAATATATATATATATATGTATATATAAACATACACATATATATATATATTATATATATATATATATACATACATATACTATATATACAAACATACCCGAAACAAAAGACAGACAAAAAAAAAAAAAACATATCAATAGATGAACATCTCCCCCCCCCCCCAACCCCCCCCCCCCCCCCCTGCCCCCACAATCGCCCTACCCACAGTTAGACCCTCAAAAACAGTGGGACGCTTTCGGTGCGCAAATCCATTATCATCTCTTTTTTTTTTTTTTTTTTTTCTAACATACTTAGAACTCTGTACTCTCTCTAAGACGAACCGTGTTCTTAGAGGACACCGTGTTTCTAATAGAACCGTGTTCTAATACACTTAATCCTCAGGTACTAATAGAATCCAAGGGAGTGTTCGGTCTTAAAGAACCGTTCATTAAAAGCTATCTGGGAAGAATTGGCCAATTACGAGGCACGTGGGAATGTCTCTAGATTAATGCGATTATGCCCTGTAATCACAGCCTCGGTTGGTTTAAGGCTCTCTCTCTCTCTCTCTCTCTCTCTCTCTCTCTCTCTCTCTCTCATCTCTCTCTCTCTCTCTGTATACAAACGTCACTGAACTTTGGCCCATTTCAAAACAGATGTTTAGGAATGAATAGCTTATGCCTTAGTTCTTCATTTTCGTTAACACTTGTAATAACATTTTAAAAAACGATTATAATCTGCTCACAAACATTGCTAACATTTTCTTTTTTCTTTTTTCTATAAGCGATCTCTTCTTTCTGTATTATCTGTTGCTTTCTGTTACTTCTTGCAAAGGAATACTTTAGTATTCTTTGGAAGATAATAATAATAATAATAATAATAATAATAATAATAATAATAATAATAATAATAATAATAATAATAATAATAATAATAATCTTTGGAAGCTTGAATTTCAAGTCAATGCTCTCTGTTGTGGGCTTGTTCCATATGAATGGGGTTCATCATCCTGAATAATAATAATAATAATAATAATAATAATAATAATAATAATAATAATAAATGGTTTTGATATTCGCCAAAGATCTTTCTTATATGGCTGTATATAGAATTCAACGTATTCGTTTTGGAATATATTTTGTCAGGTTTGTTTTCCTGTGTAATTTGCATTCTTGTAAAATCCAGTAATTGAATAATTATGCTGTAGCGAGTTCCTTCCCCAGATTTTGTCATTTTTCCCCACCAGGAAATAATAAAAGCTACGTATTCCTTTAGATGCGAATACCTCACTTCGCGAGATCTAATTTTCACGACATCGCCAAAATTAAATCAGCG
>NC_087211.1:80029223-80131723 GCF_015104395.2 Macrobrachium nipponense | reverse complement strand
GGAAATAGCGAAACTGGAAATGACAACCTACGTAGACCTTGCAATGCCGACCTAGACCTGGATATGACGACCTAGACCTGGGAATGATGACGACCTGGAAATGGTAAATGTGATGACGACGGCCTGGAAATGGTAAATATGATCACAACCTGGAAATGACGATTTGGAAATGACGAATTGGAAATGGCGGCCTGGAAACGACGCCCTGGAAAAGATAAATATAATGACGACCTGGAAACGACGGCCTGGAAATGACGAATTGGAAATGACTAACTGGTATCGGACGACCTGAAAGGACGTCCTGGAAATGACCTGGAAAAGGCGTCTGGTAATCGACGGCCTGAAAATGGCGATCTGGAAGTAATGACGACCTAGAAATGACTGTAAATGGCGACCTGGAAGTAATGACGACACCCAGAAATGGCTGGAAATGGTGACCTGGAAGTAATGACGACCTGGAAATGACCTGGAACTCATGAATGGCTGCTGCTGCTGCGTTTGGGGTGAGGATTAGGGATTAGTTTAACGAAGAATAATCCAGCCATTATCTCTAGGGATTAGGGATTAATCTGCCCCAAATTGAGCTCTGGGGGTATTTAGGGGTATGCCAGTTAATTGGGATAAGCTTAGTCCGCGTCAATTACCGGCATTGACGCCCGATAATTACATGTGGTTAATTACAGATGGGTAATTACACACATAGGACCCCCGGAAAAAAAAATTTAGCAGTTCTTTAATAGTTAAATGTTATATACCCACGTTCTGGGTATATACATTTTTTGTGAGTTCTTTTACAGGTCAATAATATATATAACCACGCTCTGGGTATTTTGATATGTAGGTCAGTGGGCATTAACGAAATTTCGGGCATTTTCTGCCGGTCTTATTATTGAAATTGATTTTTTTTTTCATAAAATGTTTTTTTCAATTTTCATTTTTACAAAATTTAAATGAAAGACGTGTAAAGCAATTTAAATAAAAGTCGTGTAAATTTGAATTAAAAAATACTTGGAATAAAAGATTTTTAACGTACTTTAATAAAAGACTTGTAAACCAATTTAAGTAAAAGATTGTAAATCAGTTTAAATGAAAAAAAAAAACTTGTAAATCAATTTAGATAAGAGACTTGTAAATCACTTTAAATAAAAGACTTGTAAATAAATTCAAATAAAAGACTTTTAAATCACTTTAAATAAAAGGCTAGTAAAAACTTTCAAACGAAAGTCTTGCTATATAATCGATTTAAACAAAATGCTTGTCAATCAATTCAACAAAAGCCGCTAAACCCGTCGATTGAAACCCGTTAATTAAAAAAAAAATAAATGAATAAATAAAAGAAATATCTTTCCATCGAGTCACAAAATTCTCTGTAACGAACAAAAGTGAATTTTAAGCAAGAGCACTTTGAAACCCGACACTTTTCCACACAAGTGAGCTTAGTAAGTGTTAGGTGTTACCGTCACGCGATCTCTTGCGGCTGACATAGGCGAGTGTAAGCGGTCATGTCAGTTCCTTTTGGTCATGTCAGATTCTTCTCTGTCATGTCAGTTCTATTCTCGAGTCATTTAAGGGTTTTTTTTATCTTTTACACATAGATATAAGGATGTGAAAAACTACGTGTAGTAAGTTCATGTCATTTCCTCCTAGTCATGTCAGATTCTTCTCTGTCATGTCAGTTCTGTTCTCGAGTCTTTTAAGGTTTTTTTATCTTTTAAACATAGCTATAAGGATGTGAAAAACTATGTATATATAGTAAGTTCATGTCAATTCCTCTTGGTCATGTCAGATTCCTCTTTGTCATGTCAGATTCTTCTTTGTCATGTCAGTTCTATTCTCGAGCCTTAAGGCCTTTTTTCCTTTTGAATATAAGTATATATGGACTTTCCCACTACATGAAAAAACTATTTATTAATAAGAAGTGATGGCGTTCATGTCAACTTCTCTTCGTCATATCAATTCTGTTCTCGATTCTTAAATAAGGGAAATTTATTTTTAAAAGTATAGTAATTATGAGAAAGTTATGTGAAGTGTTAGAGTTCATGTCAAATTCTTTGTCATGTCTACTCCTCTTTGTCATGTCCAATTCTTCTTTGTTATGTCATATTCCTCTTTGCCATGTCAGTTCCTCTTTGTCATGTCTACTCCTCTTTGTCATATCCCATTCGTCTTTGTCATGTCTATTCCTCATTGTCATATCAAATTCCTCAGTGTTATGTTAAATTCTTCTTTGTCATATCAGTTCCTCTTTGGCATGCCAATTACCCTTTGTTATGTCAAATTCCTCTTTGTCATGTCTACTTATCTTTGTCCTTTTAAATTCTTCTTTGTCATGTCAAATTCTTCTTTGTCATATCAAATTGAAAGAAGTCACAGGGAATACAGAAAGAAGAGGTCAGTCATTAGAAAAGAGAAAAAGAAGGTGAATTAATATATTTATAAATAGATAGATAGGAATATAAATAGATTATTAAGAATACAATTTTGTTTTAAGGGCAATAATTGTCTATGAATTATTGTCTCAAGATTCGATAAAAAAAAAACTTTTATCAAATCGGGTACAAGTTAACCCTATGCATTTCGTTCGTAGTGACGTGACCTGTGACCTTACTTGGATAGGTGACCAGGTATTGTTATACAAACCAGAGGTTCGGTCATCTGTGCGTGTCGAGTTAACCTATATAATTCCCAAGTAATCGATGATTACTTTACGATTTATGAAGTTTAATTTTCAGTCTACTTATTGATGATTCTTCCTTAAGTATTCGTCAAATCTTTCCTAAGATCGTCACAGATTTATTTCTCGGGGATCTTGTGCAAGCGAAGATGCAATGCAATGCAAATGCAATGCAAAACAATTCACCCTTGTATTGTATCAAATTTATCTATAGTTTCATCTATTTATTCACTGATATAATAATTTATCCTTTTTTTTTTTTTTTTTTTTTTTGCTTTTCCGAGAACTGATCTCTCTTTTCTGTATTTCCGTGTCGATATCGTTTTATATTCTGAATAATAATAATAATAATAATAATAATAATAATAATAATAATAAAATAATAATAATAATATAATAATAATAATAGGAAGTAATTTTTGAAAATTTTTTGGACTGGCCTGGCAGAAAATTGTTAAGAATCACCCATGCTGTCTAAAAATTAAAAAAAAAAAATTTTTTTTTGACAGAGAATGGCAACTAATCCAAAATAAAATATATATATATATATATATATATATATATATATATATATATATATATACATATATATACGTAACTATAAGTTCCAGATGTTACTAGAAATAAACCCACATACTTTACTAAAAGAACACCATTCATAACACCACTCATATTGCTCCCAAATGGCAAAAAAGAAAAAAAAATTTACGAAATCAAAATTAAATTAAATTAATTACTATTATATATATATATAAAAGCTCCCTTACCTTTTCAACAGTTTATAACAACGTTCCAAGTCGACCTTTCATATCCGGGAACTGTGGCGGGAATCGCTTTATAGCGAAAGAAAATATATATATATACGTATATTTATATTTATATGTCTGTAGCACCTTGACAGAGAATCAGTCTATAGAATATGTCAGCTGTTGACAGGAATCAAAAGTCAGCTAAGCATCGCTGCTTGAATTCTCTATGGATAATCGTCAGTCTCTTCGTTTCATATCTCGATATTAATTAGCAATTGCTGGATTAATTAGCAAATGCTGGGTAAAAGAACAGAATACGTTCGGCTTAAAATCACGCAGAGTGAAGAACAGAAGTGGTTATTCATAATGCTTATGTTTTATCATTCAGTTTCGTTGCTGATTTTATTTATTTGCTTATAAATTAATCTAGTCTCCTCTAGGGTTTGAATCTTAGTGTTATGAAGTCTATTTTAGTAATGCGATTAAGAGGAAGAGTCCAATGTACGTATAAATTATCTGTCTTTTTAAATAATATCTAGCGGTTTATTCTCTGCTATGTTAGACAGTCTGTTAATTCAGTTTCCAACTGTGCATTTTTATATTAAAAACTATTAGCGTTTTAAATGACCTCAAGACTCCAATAGATGAATCTATCTCGAGAAAGCAATCTACTTAATCGATCTGCAATGTACGCTGATGTGTCATGTCTCCGGATTTATGTTTTCGATCGAGTTTTCTCGAAATCTTTTTTTATATTATCTAGTCCGCGACGACGACGAGCGAGAGACAGACGAAGTGCCGACGGGGGAGAGAAGAAGTTACATCCTCACGTCTCTCCGGTTGACAACACACTACCGTCAGCCTTTTGGCAACTCACCGCCAGCTCGGGCGAGTTGCTACGGTCTGTTTTCCAGGTCGCTTTTATCCGAAGCTTTTTCTCGCTGTAAGGACGAGTTTTTTTAACGTGATAATTAAAAACACGTTAATCAGAAGAAACAGTAACGTGAAAACGACGATCACGTAACGAAACGTCGAACGTGGACGCTGGAAAAATCTTGCGGTAGTTCACGGAATGACAAGTGACCACGTGTTGCGCAGACCAGCATGCGCAGTGGGGACCAAACCTGTTGATATCTGAGATAAGTCCCTCCGAAAATAATGTTCGTATTTTCCTCTCCAGGGACTTACAGTCAAACATAATACCCTTAAATAGATAACAGAAATCTTTAATGATACTTTGAGCATAACTCTGTGGAATTATTCAACCGGAAACGGTATCATTGTCTCTTAAATCTCAAAACAAATGTAAGTGTGCCAAGCTGTCAATGTGTATAGGCCTAGGTGGGAATTGGTGATTAAGGTAACATATGTTGGTAAATTTACTTATATATATTTCATTTAGCTAAATCGTAACAACTTATTAGATAATTTTTTTTTTTTAAATAATCATTTTCATTGTTATTAAATTGTGTACGATGGATATTCTATAGTAAAATTATGTCAATACTCAGTATTTATTGCACTTTGTTTCTGAGATTATATTGGTCAGTGATATAACTATATATGTAAATGATTAATATCTATAAACACATATATATACTATATATGCTATATATGTGTGTGTTTATAGATATTAATCATTTACACACACACACACACACACACACACACACACACACACACATATATATATATATATATATATATATATATATATATATATATATATATATATATATATATATATATATATGTGTGTGTGTATGTATATATATATATATATTATATATATTATATATATATGAAAGGGCTGTTGCCTTGTATAATAAGGCGCCCTATGAGGTAATGTTAGACTTGCGATAATCTTACGCTAGTCGGTTGGTTATGCACTTCCATACTCATTGGAGTGTCTTGGGGTTTGATGACAACTTACGAAGTAAGTATCTTCTTTCGTTATGACGACGATGTGTTAAACTCATGATGATATCTTCTTTCTTATGTGAGGTTTCTAGTAGAAAACACGAAGTATAAAAAATACATATATTCTTCTGAGATTACATGATGAATATCAGATTGGATTGCACAGGTCTTCTAATGACGATGGCTTGATCGCTTCTGCCAATGATGATGGCTAATTCCACTCTGACTACCATCTCAGTTACAAATCATAAAGGAAGCAGACAGTAGCTCGAACATACGAACATACACACAGATGACACATTACAAATCACGTAGGCCGTTTGAATTATAGGTCGCGGTAGTTGTCTCAAGCAGGAAGCTTAGATTAATGTTTTCAAAACAAATGAAGGACCACAGGTGACGGCATGTCATCTTAGCCTACTTTATTGTATTCGTCATCTTAGCATACTTTATCGTATCTGGTCTGATCACATTCCTGCAAGCAATCTGGTTGACCTCATAGTTTTATTTTTTATATATATGAAATAACATTCCATATTTTTATTATGTAATCACTTACATAAAAGCTCGGTCAGCTACAAAACCAACCACTGAATATTACTCAAGCTTGACTTGCATTTGACTTATAGGAGTGTGATACAGACATTATGGTGATTATATATAGATATATAGAAAATACTTATAAGTAAAAAAAATTTCATGGTGTACACAAATATAGATTCAAGTAATAAGATATAAGCCATAATATGCATATGATGATATTCGTCAATAATAGTGATCACGTGATATATACTGATACAGTTTTTCACTTCATCTCTTTAAGATACATATGCTACAGAAAATACTAATGTACTCTGATAATTGCATAGGATAAAGATTAACATGATAAAAATCATATTTTAACTGATAAAAATTCATATATGAAGTGATGAAAATCATATCTTAACTGATTTATTAATTTTTATGCTTATTCATTGACCCATATACTAACTCGTATATAACTGCAGTTATTGGTAAGATAAAAGGTAACAGATTGATTATAGGCTACCTGATTTATTTATACATATGTATATGGATTCATATAATTATGATCAATATATGTGCACTTAATACAACTGATTCACATAAACGACTAATCTAAGTGATTAATCTAGGTGCACTTTAAATACATTCCTAGTGCGTACACGCACAGATATATTTCGATTCTTTGATTAACTTCTCTATTCTTCAAATAAGATATATATTGATTCATATACTGATTCTTTACTGATACTTTATATATGAGATACATGACCGAGGTGATACCCACTGCACATTCTAGCGTTTCGAACAACTTTTCGTCCATTACACAGTTCCAGACAACCACCTATAGCCAAATGAAATGGCCAATTCCAAATGGTTAAAAACAAGGGGAATTGCCTGGGCAGGGTCCAACGTTCTATTTTTGCGCTCATACTTGTTCTCTGCATCCTATGCCATATAAATACGTTCGCGATGAATAAAATCATCCCCAGCACGAGTCCTGCGCCAGCAACGTAGAGTTGAATATCCTCTTCGGTCGTAATTGTCGGAAGTATGTCCCTTTTTGTAGTCGATTGCGAGATTAACGACGGGATACGGGTGTCGGTCCAAGAAGTCCACGAAATAAGCTTGTTCACTTATGATGGTGCTTATTCCCTTCACATTGTAGGCGGTTGAGACTTCACTGCAGTCGTCCGCAGCGTCGAACGATTTTTTGAAGTTATAGACGATCTGTTCGGGCGTGTGATGTGAAACTCTCGAACTGCAGGATACTGTAACCAGGTTCCGTTAATCAGCCTGTAAGTGAAATTATACTTGTCACAAGGCAAAGTAAATTCAGATAACATCCAAATTCAGCTGTACAAACTTTTTTATCCATGGTATTATAACAATGAGTGAACCTATCCAGGTCTATTATGACTGTAAAAATATCCATAATTATAAAAAATAAACAGATATCAATACAAATCCCAAAGAAAATTCGATATTACTGGTAGTAAGTTACTAGACAAAGAAGTGGAAAACGGAGCTATTGGTAAGATTGCCAGGCAACATAAGAGTCAAAGAGAATATTAATCATGATTCTGTAATTCGCTACGCTTACTGAAATTAAGTTGTGATAAAATCCGATCCTATGTGCCCCTAACAAAAGTTTCATATTCAATTTTCTCGCGCGCATCCTCTGAGGTTAATTTTTAAACTTTATTAATAGGCTAGAGATGCAACGAAAGACCCACTATGTAACTATTTCTATATAAACTTTGGGTTTTTCAAGAAAATGTGACATTTTCCCATGAATGTGATTTACTTGAATTGTAATAGGCTAATGTTGCAAGCAAATTTTTCATATCCATGACCTGATACTTCTAAATGTCCGTTTACCAAGCTGATTTATTTACTCTAATTGTCTATGAGGTTCAGAAAAAAATTAATTCATTTTGATGTTATGAAATGAATTAATTTTTTTCATTAATTTTAAAACGATTGCAATTCCTTAACTAAAGTTGCATTGCACATACGGATAGACACTTGTACCTAACGTCTGCCTTGCCCATGAGAAGTTCGGGCTAAGCATTCCTCTCTCCAGCCAACCTGCTTTGCAAGCGGTTTATTGAGGTTAAAAGGAACAATGATTATTCGGCAAACGCGCCAAGCACCTTCAGAACTGATGACGTCGTCACCTGGCAGGAGATTGTTCTCAGCCAGCTAAGAGTTACGTTACTTGATGTAATAAATATGACTTTAGTATAAATTGGGTATTTTTTGTTTTAATTCTCCACCCACATGAGAAGAATGTCTGAAAAAAAAACAGTACCAAAATTGAACAATATATTAGTTTCATGTTGGAAATCTGCATGATTGTAAAATAAATGTAATTATGTTAAATTAGATATTCCTTATTTAAACTAATGAAAAAGGGTTTCCATACAAATTCTATATATATTATTTGCCCTGTAAGATCCGTATAGGATTATTCGCATAGATATACATTTTCACTTCTAGACTTCCTGACTTTAAAATCTCTTTTATTTTTTTTATTTATTTATTTTTTTCATTGCAACAGACGCCTCAGACCAAAGAGTAAGAAGGGTACTACTTTAGCAATATGATAAATAGTTCTTCCCTATAGCTTTTTATTCACGTAAACTAAAGCCCTCTGAAAGTAAATATGCAGTAATAGGAAAGGAAGGGCTAGGTATCGTAAACTCACTAGTACATTTTAAGTTCATAATTTACGGCTATCCTGTTAAAATGCTTACGACCATAAGTCCCTTACCGAGTTTTTCAAAGGCTTTAATCACAGTCCCAAAAGAACTCGGCGGCATATCTTGGAGCCAAGATACGATATCTACCTGGGAAAGCAAATATCATAGCTGACGCATTATCCCGCAATCCTGCACCATACTGCAAAGAACCATTAGTTGGACTAAAAGATATAGAAACATCCGTGCCTATTGTTAAAACCGTATCTAAACAAGAAAATTCATTAACCCAAGAGATCGCGAGGATTGAATATCTGGGTTGGAGAGCCGAACTGTTACAAACTGAACAAAACAAGGGTCAACAGCAATAAGCAAAACAATAAATACTTCGAACGGAAACAAGATCAGCAGCTAAGCAAAACAATAAACACTTCGAATGGAAACAGCGTCGGTAGCTAAGCAAAACAATAAACACTTCGAACGGAAACCCTAAAGCAAAAGTATATTTAAAGTATGTGTATCAGAATAATGTAATCAGATGTAATATGTAGGTCTGTGAAGAGGAAAACCCAAAGAACACAGCAGGTAACTTACATATTATAACATATATACATATATATATATTATATATATATAGAGATCTAATATATATATATATATATATATATTATTTATATATATATATATGATATATATATTTATATATATATATATATATATATATATATATATATATATATATATATATATATATATATATCTAATTCAGTTTTATAATGACATCACTAACCATTGTAGTATTGTCTTGCATTCAAAAACTCATGTAAATTTTGAGTGTTGATTCAAAATAGTATATATACATCGTGCATAATCAATAATAATAATAATAATAATAATAATTAATAATAATAATAATAAAAATACAAAGGGCAAAGTAACAATGACTGAAGGGCTAAAGCTACCAGAGGGGAGCAACATCAAACACATAGATGAGACGGGATACAAATACCTGGGAATAATGGAAGGAGGGGATATAAAACGCCAAGAGAAGAAGGACACGATCAGGAAAGAATATATGCAGAGACTCAAGGCGATACTCAAGTCAAAACTCAACGCCGGAAATATAATGAAAGCCATAAACACATGGGCAGTGCCAGTAATCAGATGCAGCGCAGGAATAGTGGAATGGACGAAGGCAGAACTCCACAGCATAGACTAGAAAACTAGGAAACATATGACAATACACAAAGCACACCCAAGAGCAAATACAGACAGACTATACATAACACGAAAGGAAGGAGGGAGAGGACTACTAAGTATAGAAGACTGCGTCAACATCGAGAATAGAGCACTGGGGCAATATCTGAAAACCAGTGAAGACGAGTGGCTCAAGAGTGCATGGGAAGAAGGACTGATAAACGTAGACGAAGACCCACAAATATACAGAGACAGGAGAATGACAAACAGAACAGAGGACTGGCACAACAAAGTAATGCACGGACAATACATGAGATAGACTAAAGAACTAGCCAGCGATGACACGTGGCAATGGCTACTGGGGGGAGAGCTCAAGAAGGAAACTGAAGGAACGATAACAGCGGCACAAGATCAGGCCCAAGAACCAGATATGCTCAAAGAATGACGGAAATAACATCTCTCCCATATGGAGGAAGTGCAATACGAAAAATGAAATCATAAACCACATAGCAAGCCAATGTCCGGCACTTGCACAGAACCAGTACAAAAAGAGGCATGATTCAGTGGCAAAAGCCCTCCACTGGAGCCTGTGCAAGAAACATCAGCTACCTTGTAGTAATAAGTGGTACGAGCACCAACCCGAGGGAGTGATATAAAACGATCAGGCAAAGATCCTCTGGGACTATGGTATCAGAACAGATAGGGTGATACGTGCAAATAGACCAGATGTGACGTTGATTGACAAAATCAAAAAGAAATTATCACTCATTGATGTCGCAATACCATGGGAAACCAGAGTTGAAGAGAAAGAGAGGGAAAAAATGGATAAGTATCAAGACCTGAAAATAGAAATAAGAAGGATATGGGATATGGCAGTGGAAACTGTACCCATAATCATAGGAACACTAGGCACGATCCCAAGATCCCTGAAAAGGAATATAGAAAAACTACAGGCTGAAGTAGCTCCATGACTCATGCAGAAGAGTGTGTTCCTAGAAATGCGCACATAGTAAGAAAAGTGATGGACTCCTAAGGAGGCAGGATGCAACCCGGAACCCTACACTATAAATACCACCCAGTCGAATTGGAGGACTGTGATAGAGCAAAAAAAAAAAGTAAAATAATAATAATAATAATAATAATAATAATAATAATAATAATAATAATAATAATAATAGTGGGACCCATATCTCTATACTATCTTTCCAAAAAGTTATATATAATTAGTTGTTACATTTTAGCAAAATAAAACGCATACACAAAGGAACAATGTAGTTGACCAACTCTAGAGAGAAGGAGATAATGATAGTCCAAGTTATCTCTAGAGGGTATTTTAGTTAAGTGTAAACAAAAATAAATCTTCAGCATCCAGTTATCTTGGCCAATTGGTGGCAGGTAATTGGTCTAGAGAGGTAAAGCTTTATTTTTTCATTTTTATATTTCTTTATTTATTTATTTATTTACTTATCTTATTTATTTAGTTTGTGCGCCCATCTTGGAAATAAATAGTTGTATACTTATCAGTGATTTGTGTGTGTGTAGAGTGTACATGCACCTGTGTCATTTACGTACAGGCAAATGACCCCGTGCTATGGGCTTCGTAATAAGTTAAATGCCAAAATAATTATGGTTTTACTGGACTGTTGAGATATGACATTTTCGTTACGTTGAACTATCATTAACTTAGATGATAACCTGATGAATTATTATGCCTAATAACAGGTTGATAAGTTAACGAACCACTGCGTTAAGTAGAGTTCATGCCACTGATCTTATGAATATCAGTTATTATTATAATTATTATTTTTTTTTTTTTTTTTTTTTTTTTTTTTTTTTTGCTCTATCACAGTCTTCCAATTCGACTGGGTGGTATTTATAGTGTGGGGTTCCGGGTTGCATCCTGCTCCTTAGGAGTCCATCACTTTTCTTTCTAGGATCACACTCTTCTGCATGAGTCCTGGAGCTACTTCAGCCTCTAGTTTTTTCTAGATTCCTTTTAAGGGATCTTGGGATCGTGCCTAGAGCTCCTATGATTATGGGTACGATTTCCACTGGCATATCCCATATCCTTCTTATTTCTATTTCAGATCTTGATACTTATCCATTTTTTTTTCCCTCTCTCTTTCTCTTCAACTCTGGTGTCCCATGGTATTGCGACATCAATGAGTGATACTTTCTTCTTGACTTTGTCAATCAACGTCACGTCTGGTCCTGTTTGCACGTATCCCACCCTATCCGTTCTGATACATAGTTCCCAGAGGATCTTTGCCTGATCGTTTTCTATCACTCCCTCAGGTTGGTGCTCGTACCACTATTACTGCAAGGTAGCTGATGTTTTCTTGCACAGGCTCCAGTGGAGGGCTTTTGCTACTGAATCATGCTCTTTTTGTACTGGTTCTGTGCAAGTGCCGGGCAATTCGCTTGCTATGTGGTTTATGGTTTTATTTTTCGTATTGCACTTCCTACATATGGGAGAGATGTTATTTCCATCTATCGTTCTTTGAACATATCTGGTTCTTAGCGCCTGATCTTGTGCCGCTGTTATCATTCCCTCAGTTTCCTTCTTTAGCTCTCCCCTCTGTAGCCATTGCCATGTGTCATCTGCTAGTTCTTTAGTCTGTCTCATGTATTGTCCGTGCATTGGTTTGTTGTGCCAGTCCTCTGTTCTGTCTGTCATTCTCCTGTCTCTGTATATTTCTGGGTCTTCGTCTACTTTTATTAGTCCTTCTTCCCATGCACTCTTTAGCCACTCGTCTTCACTGCCCCAGTGCTCTGTTCTCGATGTTGACGCAGTCCTCTATACTTAGTAGTCCTCTCTCTCCTTCCTTTCGGGTATTTGTATAGTCTGTCCGTATTTGCTCTTGGGTGTAGTGCTTTGTGTATTGTCATTTTTGTTTAACCTGGTTTTCTGATCTATGGCTGCGGAGTTCTGCCTTCGTCCATTCCACTATTCCTGTGCTGTATCTGATTACTGTACTGCCATTTGTGTTTATGGCTTTTATCATATTTCCGCGTTGAGTTTTGACTTGAGTATCGCCTTGAGTCTCTGCATATATCCTGTCCTGATCGTGTCCTTCATCTCTTGGTGTTTTATATCTCCTCCTTCCATTATTCCCAGGTATTTGTATCCTGTCTCATCTATGTGTTTGATGTTGCTCCCATCTGGTAGCTTTATCCCATCAGTTCTCGTTACTTTGCCTTTTTGTATGTTGACTAAGGCGCATTTTTCTATTACAAACTCCATCCTGATGTCCCCAGATACAATCCTTACAGTCTGGATTAGGGTATCTATTTCCTTGATGCTCTTACCATTACAGCTTGATCTCCGTCCATGAATATCAGATGGTTGATTCTGTTGCCTCTTTCTTGAGTTGGTACCCGGCATCCATCTTCTGTAGTACTTTTGTCATGGGAATCATGGCTACTACGAAGAGTAGTGGGGACAGTGAGTCGCCCTGGAAGATCCCTCTCCTGATATTAACCTCTGCTAGTCTTATTCCAGAGCTTGTAAGTATTGTATTCCAGTTGCGCATTTTATTTTTGAGGAAGCTGATGGTGTTTTCCTCTGCCCCATATATTTTCAGGCATTCTATTAGCCATGTGTGGGTGGTATCATGTCGAAGGCTTTCTTATAGTCTATCCATGCCATGCTTAGGTTGGTTTTCCTTCTCCTACTGTTCTTCATTACCATTTTGTCTATCAGGAGCTGGTCTTTTGTGCCCCTACACTTCCTTCTGCATCCTTTCTGTTGGTGGGGGATGGTGTTTGTCTCATCTAGGTAGTTGTATAGCCTTTCACTGATGATACCTGTTAGTAACTTCCACATTATTGGTAGGCAGGTGATAGGCCTGTAGTTACTGGCTATATTTCCCTTACTCTTGTCTTTTTGTACTAAGGATGTTCTTCCTGTGGTCATCCATTTGGGTACATGGTGATTTGAGATACAATGCTGGAGTTGTTCTGCTATTCGTGGGTGTAGGGCCTTGAAGTTTTTGAGCCAGTATCCATGGACTTCATCGGGACCTGGGGCTTTCCAGTTTGGCATTTTCTTTAGTTGGTATCTGACTGTGTCTGTCGTGATCTCTGTGAATCTTTGTTTTATTCTCCCAGTTTCTTCTTCCTTGACTTCCTGGAGCCATGTTGCATGTTTGTTGTGTGATACCGGATTGCTCCATATGTTTTCGGGCTTCAGGAATTTCTGGGTGGTTGTCTTCCCCTCTTAGTTGGCTGTATAGTCTTTTCTGGTTAGTTCCGAATAGTTTGTTCTGTTGGTATCCCTTATTCCTGTTCATGTACCGTTTGATCTTATGTGCTTTGGCCTTAAGCCTCTGTTTTACATCTTCTATTGTGTTGTATAGTCCCCTCTCTTGTATTTTGTATTTCTCGTTGAGTTCCTCCCTTGTTTTCTTGCTACTTAGCCTTTTTTCTGCCATGTCTTTCAGTTTACTCAAGTCAGATCTCATCACCATGATTTGCTTTTCCAGGCGCCTTTTCCAAGGAGGTTGCTGTTTTGGTTTCTGATTATTATTATTATTATTATTATTATTTTTTTTTTTTTTTTTTTTTTTTTTTTTTTTTTTTTTTTTTTCTGCTATATCACAGTCCTCCAATTCGACTGGGTGGTATTTATCGTGTGGGGTTCCGGGATGCATCCTGCCTCCTTAGGAGTCCATCACTTTTCTTACTATGTGTGCCGTTTCTAGGATGACACTCTTCTGCATGAGTCCTGGAGCTACTTCAGCCTCTAGTTTTTCTAGATTCCTTTTCAGGGATCTTGGGATCGTGCCTAGTGCTCCTATGATTATGGGTACGATTTCCACTGGCATATCCCATATCCTTCTTATTTCTATTTTCAGATCTTGATACTTATCCAGCCCTCCCTCCTTTCTCTTCAACTCTGGTGTCCCATGGTATGCGACATCAATGAGTGATACTTTCTTCTTGACTTTGTCAATCAACGTCACGTCTGGTCTGTTTGCACGTATCACCCTATCCGTTCTGATACCATAGTCCCAGAGGATCTTGCCTGATCGTTTTCTATCACTCCTTCAGGTTGGTGCTCGTACCACTTATTACTGCAAGGTAGCTGAATGTTTCTTGCACAGGCTCCAGTGGAGGGCTTTTGCCACTGAATCATGCCTCTTTTTGTACTGGTTCTGTGCAAGTGCCGGCATTCACTTGCTATGTGGTTTATGGTTTCATTTTTCGTATTGCACTTCCTACATATGGGAGAGATGTTATTTCCGTCTATCGTACTTTGAACATATCTGGTTCTTAGGGCCTGATCTTGTGCCGCTGTTATCATTCCTTCAGTTTCCTTCTTTAGCTCTCCCCTCTGTAGCCATTGCCAATTGTCATCGCTGGCTAGTTCTTTAGTCTGTCTCATGTATTGTCCGTGCATTGGTTTGTTGTGCCAGTCCTCTGTTCTTTCTGTCTTTCTCCTGTCTGTATTTCTGGGTCTTCGTCTACTTTTATTAGTCCTTCTTCCCATGCACTCTTTAGCCACTCGTCTTCACTGGTTTGCAGATATTGCCCCAGTGCTCTGTTTTCGATGTTGACGCAGTCCTCTACTTAGTAGTCCTCTCCCTCCTTCCTTTCGTGTTATGTATAGTCTGTCCGTATTTGCTCTTGGGTGTAGTGCTTTGTGTATTGTCATTTGTTTCCTGTTTTCTGATCTATGCTGCGGAGTTCTGCCTTCGTCCATTCCACTATTCCTGCGCTGTATCTGATTACTGGCACTGCCCATGTGTTTATGGCTTTTATCATATTTCCGGCGTTGAGTTTTGACTTGAGTATCGCCTTGAGTCTCTGCATATATTCTTTCCTGATCGTGTCCTTCATCTCTTGGTGTTTTATATCTCCTCCTTCCATTATTCCCAGGTATTTGTATCCTGTCTCATCTATGTGTTTGATGTTGCTCCCATCTGGTAGCTTTTATCCCTTCAGCTCTCGTTACTTTGCCTTTTTGTATGTTGACTAAGGCGCATTTTTCTATTCCAAACTCCATTCTGATGTCCCCAGATACAATCCTTACAGTCTGGATTAGGGTATCTATTTCCTTGATGCTCTTACCATACAGCTTGATGTCGTCCATGAACATCAGATGGTTGATTCTGTTGCCTCTTTTCTTGAGTTGGTACCCGGCATCCATCTTCTGTAGTACTTTTGTCATGGGAATCATGGCTACTACGAAGAGTAGTGGGGACAGTGAGTCGCCCTGGAAGATCCCTCTCCTGATATTAACCTCTGCTAGTCTTATTCCAGAGCTTGTAAGTATTGTATTCCAGTTGCGCATTGTATTTTTGAGGAAGCTGATGGTATTTTCCTCTGCCCCATATATTTTCAGGCATTCTATTAGCCATGTGTGTGGTATCATGTCGAAGGCTTTCTTATAGTCTATCCATGCCATGCTTAGGTTGGTTTTCCTTCTCCTACTGTTCTTCATTACCATTTTGTCTATCAGGAGCTGGTCTTTTGTGCCCCTACACTTCCTTCTGCAGCCTTCTGTTGGTGGGGGATGGTGTTTGTCTCCTCTAGGTAGTTGTATAGCCTTTCACTGATGATACCTGTTAGTAACTTCCACATTATTGGTAGGCAGGTGATAGGGCCTGTAGTTACTGGCTATATTTCCCTTACTCTTGTCTTTTTGTACTAAGGATGTTCTTCCTGTGGTCATCCATTTGGGTGCTTGGTGATTTGAGATACAATGCTGGAGTTGTTCTGCTATTCGTGGGTGTAGGGCCTTGAAAGTTTTTGAGCCAGTATCCATGGACTTCATCGGACCTGGGGCTTTCCAGTTTGGCATTTTCTTTTAGTTGGTGTCTGACTGTGTCTGTCGTGATGTCTGTGAATCTTTGTTTTATTCTCCCAGTTTCTTCTTCCTTGACTTCCTGGAGCCATGTTGCATGTTTGTTGTGTGATACTGGATTGCTCCATATGTTTTCCCAGAGTCTCTTACTTGGTTCGGCTTCAGGAATTTCTGGGTGGTTGTCTTCCCCTCTTAGTTGGCTGTATAGTCTTTTCTGGTTGGTTCCGAATAGTTTGTTCTGTTGGTATCCCTTATTCCTGTTCATGTACCGTTGGATCTTGTGTGCTTTGGCCTTAAGCCTCTGTTTTACATCTTCTATTGTGTTGTTTAGTCCCCTCTCTTGTACTTTGTATTTCTCGTTGAGTTCCTCCCTTGTTTTCTTGCTTCTTAGCCTTTTTTCTGCCATCTCTTTCAGTTTACTCAAGTCAGATCTCATCACCATGATTTGCTTTTCCAAGGCGCCTTTCCAAGGAGGTTGCTGTTTTGGTTTCTTTTGGGTTGGTTGTGACGGTGGTGTTGGTGTTCGAATCCCCATCAGTTCTGCTACTAATCTTGCTCCTGCATATGTCAAGTTATTTGTTTCTGTGATACTGGTGGTGTGTATTAGGCCCATTATTTCATTGACCTCACTAGTTTTCTCCTTAATTTCTTGGTGTTGTAGGCTTTCCATGGAGGGGATCTTATTATTATTATTATTATTATTATTATTATTATTATTATTATTATTATTATTATTATTATTATTATTATTATTATTATTATTATTCAGAAGATGAACCCTATTTATATGAAACAAGCAAACCAAAAGGGTTGACAGTGACTTGGAATTCAATCTGTTGAAGGATATAATATAGTGTTCATTTCTGAGAAGCAACAGTGCCATAGGATGTCTTATTATTTTTTTTTCACGGTGCCAGTGGGTGTCTTTTTTTTCATAGTGCCATAGAATTTTTCTTTATTCGC
Source organism: Macrobrachium nipponense (assembly GCF_015104395.2). Lineage (NCBI taxonomy): Eukaryota > Metazoa > Arthropoda > Malacostraca > Decapoda > Palaemonidae > Macrobrachium > Macrobrachium nipponense. The sequence continues at coordinate 80,114,188 of NC_087211.1, read as the reverse complement.
AGTGTCGTAGGTTACAGTTTTTACAACAGTGTCATAGGTTATCTTTTTACACAGTGCCATAAGTACTTTTTTTGCAGTGTCATACGTAATCTTTTTACACAGTGCCATAGATTATTTTTTTACATAGTGCCAAAAGTACTCTTTTTTACACAGTGCCATAAGTAATTTTTTACACAGTGTCATTAGTACCTTTTACACAGTACCATAGATTCTTTTTTTACACAGTGCCATAAGTACTTTTTTTACACGGTACCATAAGTACTTTTTTTACACGGTGCCATAAGTACTTTTTTTAAACAGTCATAAGTATTTTTTTACACAGTGCCATACGTACTTTTTTTACACAGTGCCATACGTACTTTTTTACACAGTGCCATAAGTACTTTTTTTACACTGTGCCATGAGTAGTTTTTTTTTACATTGTGTCATAAGTACTTTTTTAAACAGTGTCATAAGTACTTTTTTTACACAGTGTCATACGTACCTTTTTTACACAGTGCCAGAGTACGAAGGTGTATACACAGTGACAGCAAAACCGCTGCCCGAACAGATGACGAGACGAGCTGTTCAACGGCCTTTAAAAACACCTGGAAAAAAAGAGGCTTAGCAAAAACAACGACCCCGACAAGGGATTGAGCCGAGATGGAGACATATAACAAGAAACTTTTATGCCTGGCTTAATATCATTCCTATTGTAGGATGATTTATATTCCCCCAGTTTCGAAGCGTTCCTGTATTCTGCCCTCTCTCTCTCTCTCTTCTCTCTCTCTCTCTCTCACCAAGAGGAGTTTTTCGTGTGTCCTAATTAGCGCGCTTCCGGTGTTCGACCGGAAGTTGGGCTTCCTGGCGTGGCCAAGGAACACAGATCCTATTCTTACGTTCTGTTTTGTTATTAGGATTCATTAGTTGCTAGGATATATATATATATATATATATATATATATATATATATATATATATATATGTATGTATATATTCATTCTCAACCCTTGTTATGTTTGACTTATCTAATAATAACGATTCAATCATAATGACAATAACCACATCTAGGGCTTTTAAATTCGTGCTGTAGAATTCAAAGCGTGCAGGGGAGGACAAACAGGTTTGTAGTTGAAAGGTGGATGTGTCATGTCTCCCCTATGCTACTAATGCCCTCTCTACCTCGTCCCACCCGGGACGGACAAACAGGTTTGTAGGAGGAGGATGAATGTGCCATGCCCTCCTAACCCCCCCCCTACCCTGCCCCCCACCTGGGACGGACAAACAGTTATGCAGATGGGTTGATGTGTCATGTCTCCCCATCTCTACTGATTACTTCCCTACCCTGCCCCCACCTGGGGTGGACAAACAGGTTTGCAGGGGGAAGGTGGCTATGTCATGTCTTGTTGAAAAAAGCTCGACAGCAGTTTTGTATATGTTGGCACTCTCTCTCTCTCTCTCTCTCTCTCTCTCTCTCTCTCTCTCTCTCAAAGTAGTTATTCGAGAAACAACTCAATCCCATTGTCTGTATTCTATTTACCTTAAATAACAAATAAATAAACATGAAAATAAACCGTTAACAAATCCTTTAAACCTTCAAGTTCCCATTGTTATTTTGGACGGTTTCCTATTTAGTAGAGAAGCTCTTAAACCCTATCATGGCTGAGTTCGTCCAAAGTGAACAAGGAAAGCCCCTCTTCTTAGTGAATGGACATTTATTTGTTAAGGACAAGCGAATACAAGATAAAATTTGGAAATGCCTGTAAATGTCGCGCTATAACAGCAAAAGAAGATGTTACCGTTTCCAAAGAGCATAATCATGCAGGTTTGTTTGTTTGTTTGTATGGTGTTTTTACGTTGCATGGAACCAGCGGTAATTCAGCAACGGGACCAACGGCTTTACGTGACTTCCGAACCACGTCGAGAGTGAACTTCTATCACCAGAAATACACATCGCTCACTCCTCAATGATAATCAAGCAGGTGATCCAACTGGCGTAGACGGTCGGAGATTTATTGAAAAAGTTCAAGAAGGTACAACACATGACTCCCCGCATTATATAATTGCAAATGCTAATTGCAAATGCATCTTCGGATCTCAACGCATCTGGAGAAGAAGGATTGCCAACTGTCAACTGAAGAAGAAGGATTGCCAACTGTCAACAGTATTAAGCGCTCAATTAGAAGGGTTCGCTCAAAAGAAATCGTGGACTATCTACACCCAATCATGGGAAGAATGTAGTATTCCCTATCGAGTAGTAGAATATGAGGACTTCCAAGAGTGAAGATTTTCCTCTTTTTGACCCAGGTCAGGAAGAAGAGAGTTTTCAGTCAAAATTCGAATGCTACTTGCTTTGGCATTTATCCCAGAAGAAAGAGTCATTAAAACTTTTGAAAATGTAGTAGAAGAATAATCATCTTCAGCTGAATTACTTCCGGCACTAGATTATTTTGAAGTTAAATAGTGCAAAGATATGTTAAAAAACTAATAAATTTAGATTAGATTAATCGGTTATTAACATTAGTCCTGTTCTCCTATATTGTTAGATAAAGTATGTAATAGATTCGAACAATATTCATTTCGAAAAACTGCTTATTCGAATATTTTGTATTTCAATCAATTGAAAATTCGAACAATTATACAATCGAACTGTTGTTTTCGAATATTTGGTTTTCGAAAAGAACAAAAAAAACTTTTCGAACAATTGCCTTTCGAATAATGGGTTTTCGAAAAATTGTCTGCAAATCCAATTTCCTACCTACTCCGCCCCCACCCGGGCTGGACAAATAGGTTTGCAGGCACCCCTCCACCCCACCCGGGGCGGACAAACAGGTTTGCAGGCACCCCTCCACCACCCCCTACCCGGGGCGGACAAGCAAGGAAGATCCACTCGGATTTTATTAGTTTTATTATCATAGATAACGTAGCTTTTCGTTTTGGTTATTGTAAACATTTCAGGGCAAGAGGGACGTATAGCGCTGTGTTATTGTTAACTTTCCCCTTCTTCTTCTCCTCTAATTTTCCCTCTTAATCAGTCTGCGTTTGTGTGTGTGTGTCTTTTCCAAAGCATCGTTAATTGATTTCCTTAAACTGCAGCATTTTGAGACTCTCTCTCTCTCTCTCTCTCTCTCTCTCTCTCTCTCTCTCTCTCTCTGTGGAAATACCGACGAAAATTGAAACAATAATATCTGGAGTATCAACATTCAGAAGACCTCGAGCTTTGGAAATTTAGTTAAGGGAGCTCTCTCTGTCTCTCTGTCTCTCTGTTTCTTTCTCCTTGTCCATATGTTCGTCAGTGTCCTCTCTCTCTTTCTCTCTGTGTCACATTGTGGGAACTTCCTCACATACAAGATTTTTCTCTCTCCATTTTGGTCATTGACTGTCACGATTCAGTTCTCTCTCTCTCTCTCTCTCTCTCTCTCTCTCTCTCTCTCTCTCTCTCTCTCTCCTAAACCAGAAGTCGTAAACAGCAACAGTGTGGAAGAGTTTAAAAGAAAGCTAGACAAAATCATTAGGAGGACACTGTGAATGCACAGTAAAAACCTGCTCCTTCAGATAAGTGAGCACTATAACAAGTCTTTCAGGCATCCTAATCCTCGTAACTCTCTCTCTCTCTCTCTCTCTCTCTCTCTCTCTCTCTCTCTCTCTCCAAAGAGTGTGAACTTTGTAGCTTTTCTCCATATTTTTTCGTGGTCCAGTAAAAGTATTATTCAGATCTACATTTTATTATTTAGGAACCATAATTACAATGATATTTTACTATCTATGATTGATGCAGATACCTATACCTTTATATATATATATATATATATATATATATATATATATATATATATATATATATATATATTGCTTAATTACCAGAACACCTGACACAGGGAAGGCAAACTGGCCTCTGAACAACGGTGTCCCCACAAAGTGGGAGTCTCCATCTGCAAGGCGACGTACCCGCATTCGAAATTACCCCCCTTGGGCTGCCCAGGGTACCAGAGGTTGCCAGGGGGCTTCTTCCCCTCCTCCCCAAGCCACTCACCTCGGTACAGTCCTAACCAGACGTCATCTGGCGGGAAAAATGAGAAGTTTTTGTGATTAGTGTTTCTCAAAAGGCTGTCCAATTTCTGCAGCGCGGAACTGTGATATTAGTCTAAGGACGACAGGTTCGAAAAACAATATTTGTTCGTTTTATATTTCAGTCAAAAGCGGTTTTTGAATTCTCTAACAGATTAAAAAATTGCCCTTGTATCGTTTACAACTTATGTAATACGTTTTTGCGCCGTATTCATACGGAGCAAACCCAAAGAAAGAAAGACACTTACTGTATTCACGCGACGAACCGAAAGCTCCTTCGAAGTGCGTCTTGATCTGACGAAGTTGTTCCTGCGTCGTCAGCCCCGACAGGAGACGCCCTTCGAGGGCAAGGCAGTTGTCCCTCGCCTCTGTCCAGATCAGATGGTCTGCCACTGGCATGATGCAGCCCAATCCTTCAACGGTCTTTGACGGAGGATCGCAGGAGGATGATGACCCTGTAGGAAGGTGATGAAAGTGAGATGTTAGGATTGTCTAGTCTCATTCGTGATGTGGATATAAGTCTAAGTTGATCTCCAGTGGAGCACAGTTTGAAATTAATATAGGATTAGTCTCTAATGTGATGTGGATATAGGCCTATAGGTTGATCTCCAGTGACCATCAGTTCGAAATGAATATAATACCAGTCTTTCTAATATGGTTTAGGATTGTTCTAAGTCTCACCGTGATGTGGATGTAGGCCAATCTCCAGTGACCATCAGTTCGAAATTAATATAGTACCAGTCTTTCTAATGTGGTTTAGGATTGTCTAAGTCTCATTCGTGATGTGGATATAGGCCTAAGTTGATCTCCAATGGAGCACAGTTTGAAATTGATATAGGATTAGTCTGTAGTGTGGTGTAGGATTGTCTAGTCTCATTCGTGATGTGGATATAGGCCTATAGGTTGATCTCCAATGGAGCACAGTTTGAAATTAGCTTAGTACCAGTCTTTCTAATGACACTTTCTCTCTCTCTCTCTCTCTCTCTCTCTCTCTCTCTCTCTCTCTCTCTCTTTCTCTCTCTACTCAATGTGAACTTCGATGACTACTGCTTCTTGAATGTGATAGTACCAATTCCTGACCACTTTTTTTTTTTTTCTTATCTTGCCTTTCCTGAAAATGAATATGTCTACATGAAGGAGACAACAACCCAAAACTTTGACCTACTTTCTCAACTCTCAAAGAGCAACCTCTATCCTCAAACTTAAAGAAGAAGCAAATGTCAACAAACGAGAGGTGGTCCTTGTCACTACTACCAATTTGGAATTCGTTCCTTACTTTTACTGGCTTCAGAATTAAATTACTAATATTTCCCCTGTGTTCCCATTCTCGTTTTATCATTCTGCTTTCTTCTGTTATACCTTTATCACCTTTTTCTTGAGTTAGCCTTAGACTAAACTCACCATAACCGGTCCTGATATCCACGTCAATTCCTTGCACGGCCTGACACAGAGACGGTAGGGCGGCAGCATGGCACGGGGTCTCCCAGAGTGATGGTATTTCCATCTGCAAGGCGACGTACCCGCACTTGTACTGGCCGCCTTTGGGCATCCCGGGGTACCAGAAGTGTGACGGTACCTGAGATGGAGCGCCCGGCTCGGCCCACTTGCTCTCGTATAGGCCTATCCAAACGTCGTCTGCGGGGGGAAAAGTTGGAGCGTTTTGGAGTCGTTCTTATGCTTCAAAAGAATAATAAAAGGCTTAGGTCTATTAGAGCAACAATAAATGATAATAATAAACCTTTAAAGGGAGAGAAGACACTCACGAAACTCCAAGGGGAAGTCCAGGACGCCGTCGAAGTTATACCTGAGCTGCCTTAGCTGAGACTCTGTCGTGATTCCTTGGAGGAGACGGGTATTGGTCCTTCGACAATTGTCTCTGGCCTCTGTCCAAGTGAGTCGTTCGTTCACGGGCGTGACGCATCCTAGGCCCGGTATTCTTCGGGACGGTATGGGGCAGGTGGGATCTACTGGAATTTTGGTGGTAAATTAAAGAGGTTATATTCTCTCTCTCTTTCTCTCTGAATTCAGGCAGTACTGCTAGACCTATTACGGAGCCAGGGAACTGAATCTCAGTGTAATAAGGACAGAAAATAATGAAACGTTAATTCAATCGTTTAGTAAATACGCTCTATTTACTTTCTGAATGTTACAGATATGTTAGAGGCCTACAATCATAAAAGTTTTTTGTTTGTTTTTTTTTTGCAAATGAAACAAACTTAAAAACGTGCGTGGTTTCTACGTACCATAGACTGTCAAATCAACAATTTTTCCGATTTATTTCGATGTTTTCCCGTCAATTATATCATTTCTCTAGCAGTGCAATACATCTACGATATAATATTACAATCCTGTATACTTTTACAGTGCAATATGTCAGTAATATCTCCTTTAAAGTTCTGAAAACATCGAATAAACACGCACACACCAAGCTTGCCAAGTTTCTTTCGTTATGACCTCAAGAAGAGGAAGAATTGGTTCGTGTGGCCTCTGTCTTCGAATTAAGTTAAGTTGCTTAAATTAAATTAAATCAGATCAACATACCTGGAAAGACGATGTCAGTGGGACAGCATACCCTCAAATCGTCATCTCTGCGAGATTAAATAAATGAAGGTTGATCAGTGCGCATGCGTAGTGTATTGTTGACAGACATTTGAAAATCGTCTACTTTGTGAATTTTTTTTTAAAGACTTATTAGAAACGAATCATTAATAATAAGACATTTAGATAAACAAAAAAATATATTTAAGAACGCATGACTTTCGATACGTTGTTTGTGAAGACATGAAAACGGTTAATTGTAAATTATAGAAGTGAATTATACCAAATTCGTAGCTAGATAGTAGTGAATTAAACCAGTTTCTTAACATGATAACAGTGAGGTTAATAAATTAAACCAAATTTGCAACTGATTAGTAGTGAAGTCAACCAGTTTTTTTAACTTAAAACAAGTGAATTAAACCAAATAGCAGTGAATTCAACCAATTGTTTAACTTAAAAATAGTTAATTAAACCAAATAGCAGTGAATTAAACCCATTCTTAACGTAATAGCGGTGAATTAAGCCAATTCATAACTTAATAGCAGTGAATTAAACCCATTCTTAACGTAATAACGGTGAATTAAACCAATTCGTAACTTAATAGCAGTGAATTAAACCAAACTTTTATCTTAATTGCAGTGTATTGAACCAAATACCAGCTAATTAAACCAAATTCTTATCTTAATAGCAGTGAATTAAACCAAATTCTTATCTTAATAGCAGTGAATTAAACCAATTCCTAACTTAATAGCAGTTAACTGAACCAAATAGCAACTAATCAAACCAAATTCTTATCTTAATAGCAGTGAATTAAACCAAATTCTTATCTTAATAGCAGTGAACTAAACCAAATTCTTATCATAATACAGTGAATTAAACCAAATTCTTATCATAACAGCAGTGAATTAAACCAAATTCTTATCTTAATAGATAGCAGTGAACTAAACCAAATTCTTATCATAATACAGTGAATTAAACCAAATTCGTATCATAACAGCAGTGAATTAAACCAAATTCTTGTCATAATAGAAGTGAATTGAACCAATTCCTAACTTAATAGCAGTGAATTAAATAAATTACTAACTTAATAGCAGTTAACTGAACCAAAATAGCAGCCAATCAAACCAAATTCTTATCTTAATAGCTGTGAATTAAACCAAATATCAGAGAATTTAACCAAATAGCTGTGAATTAGACAAAAAAAGCAGTGAATTAAACCAAATTCTTATCTTAATGCCAGTGAATTAAACCAAATCGTAGATAATTTAACCAAATAGCAGTGAATTAAACCAAAAAGCAGCTAATCAAATCAAATTCTCATCTTCACAGCAGTGAATTAAACCAAGTATCAGAGAATTTACCCAAATAGCAGTGAATAGACCAAAAAAGAAGTTAATTAAACCTAATTCTTATCTTAATAGCAGTGAACTAAACCAAATTCCTATCTTAATAACTATGAATTAAACCAAACATCAGTGAATTAAACCAAATTCTTATCTTACCCGTCCTCGCCACAGCTTCCGTACCACTCGACGAAGTCTGTAATGGGCAGTGTCTTCTTATCCAGCTCCAAATGCTGGCATTCCGGTATCAGCTGGCAGTTTCCGCTGGGCACCCTATCAGTCGAACAAGTTCCTGTTACACAGGAATAGAGAGAAATTACAGTGTTACACTGAAATACAGTTACGTTTTACAGGTCTAAAAAGTTAAAAATGTCCTAAAATAGAATTACACAGATTTACACTGAATTACAGTCATGTATTACAGGTCTATAGTGTTAATTACACAGATTTACACTGAATTGCAGTTACGTATTGCAGGTCTACAGAGTTAAAAATGTACTGAAATAGAATTACACAGATTTACACTGAATTACAGTTATGTATTACAGGTCTACAGAGTTAAATGCGATTAGATAGAATTCCAGTTATACATATTACAGGTCTATACAGAGTCAAATGTGAATTATAGAATATTGATGGGGGCAGTGACTATTGTCTTGTTTAATTCTCTGAAGTCGTCCACAGTTTATTAAGGGGGGAAAAACTTTATTACCAAGGGAATATATATATATATATATATATATATATATATATATATATATATATATATATATATATATATATATATATCTGTGTGTGTGTGAAATACACAGTTTCTTTCATATATATAAAGAAATACACAAAATGTAAACAAATACCTGTAGCTTCACCATACCCCTGTCCTACAGAGAGTCCCATAAGTAATATAGCCACAAGAATCTTCATATCTTGATCTAAAAAAAAATAGATTAGCAAAAGATAAGGATCACTTGGTTTTGAAAACAACTGGGAAAAGTTGATACCTTTAAGAGAATGGAATAAAGCTGAAAGATTTTGTTTAAAAAAAAAGATAAAACTTTTATTTTTATAGGTCTAGCATGGCGTGAAATTGTGTAAATGCAAAATAAATGTAGTACGAACTGTGGTTTAGATGAATTGTAGGCCTATCAAGCGAAGATGAAAATTGGAAAACTGTTTATTACGATGAAGAATTATAAAATAGGTAGACGTTAATGAAAACGTTTAGAGTGGAAATACAGAAATAGGGAGCTACAATAGGTACAGAATGGCATGAATACGAAATGTCGTGTTGCGGATGAGTTGTAGGCCTAGAAGACGGAAATTAAAATCCGAAAAATAGATATGGTCATGAATAGTTATAACAGGGTTATAAAGTAACGGATATATACATAATTTAGAGTAAAAAATCAAAAATAAAACAGAGTTCACGTAGCTACAGGATGGAATAAAAACGAAATGTAGTACAGAGGAATCGTAGGCCTATGAACCAAGGATAATAGTACGAAAAATGAGTATTATAAAGAGTTATAAAAGGTTTATAAAACAGCTAATATATACTCAAATTAGAATAAAATGAAGAACAGAAGGAAGGGCCAAGTCTTGTTGCAAGTTTTCTAAAAAGGAAACTTTGTACAATGACTCAGCCATTGGTGGCTGGAGAGAGAGAGAGAGAGAGAGAGAGAGAGAGAGAGAGGGAGGGAGAGGTAGAGAGAGGGAGGGAGAGGGAGGAGGTGTCACAATGACATCACAGGGGAGTGTATTCAAACTAACACTTTTCCTACTTATAATTCGATTCGTCATGACAAGATCCGTTTTGTAATTGGAGAAGTGAATATCATTCTTTTGTTTAAGCGCAGACAAATGAATTAAAAGTATGGAAAGTGATTAGCTAATTAACATATTAAATTTATGGTACTAGAAGTGTGACTTCTCTCTCTCTCTCTCTCTCTCTCTCTCTCTCTCTCTCTCTCTCTCTCTCTCTCTTTCGTAGGTCTAATTATATTTCAATCTCTCTCTCCGAAGCTAAATAAAACTCTCTCTCTCTTCTCTCTCTCTCTCTCTCTCCGAAGCTAAATAAAATTCCTCTCTCTCTCTCGGTCTCTCTCTATCTTCTTCTCTCATCTCTTCTCTCTCTCTCAGGTCTAATTATATCTTAATCTCTCTCTCCGAAGCTAATAAAATTCTCTCTCTCTCTCTCTCGTCTCTCTCTCTCTCTCTCTCTCTCTCTCTCTCTCTCTCTCCGAAGCTAAATAAAGGACAACATGGTTTCGTACCCGGAAAAAGTACACAAACCCAACTGTTAGTCCACCGTGAGAACATATTCAAAAATATGAAAAGCGGAAATGAAACAGATGTGGTTTATTTAGACGTTGCAAAAGCTTTTGATAAAGTAGACCATAATATAATTAGCGAAGAAATTAGAAAACACAATATCGTGGATAAAGTAGGAAGATGGTTAAAAGAATTTTTACACAACAGAAAACAGATAGTTATTGCAAACGACGAGAAATCGGATGAAGCCAAGGTAATATCCGGTGTGCCGCAAGGTACGGTGTTAGCTGCAATACTGTTTGTTATTATGATTGAAGACATAGACAATAATGTGAAGGATTCGGTAGTGAGTAGTTTCGCAGATGACACAAGAATAAGTAGAGAAATTAACTTGTGGATGGAAGATAGGGAACGCTCTACAAAGAGACCTTAACAAAGTATAATGATTGGGCAGAGGTAAATAGGATGGTATGTAACTCTGATAAATTTGAATCATAAATTATGGAGACAGAGAAAGAAAGCTATATGCATATAGGGCACCGGACCCTAATGATGAGACAATCACAAATAAGGAAGCAGTTAAAGACCTTGGTGTGATGATGAATAGGAACATGTTATGCAATGATCAAATAGCAACTCTGTTGGCAAATGTAAGCAAAAATGTGGGAATGTTGTTACGGCACTTCAAAACAAGAAAAGCTGAACACATGATTATGCTTTATAAAACATATGTTTCGTAGTCTACCCTTGAATATTGCAATATGATATATTACCCACACTATCAAAAGGATATTGCACAAATAGAGAGTGTACAAAGGTCCTTTACAGCTAGAATAGAAGAAGTTAAAGACCTTGACTACTGGGAAAGACACAATTCTTAAAATTATATAGTCTAGAAAAGGAGAAGAGAACGCTACATGATAATTCAGGCATGGAAACAGATAGAAGGAATAGCAGAAAATATCATGGAACTAAAAATATCAGAAAGAGCAAGCAGAGGTAGATTAATAGTGCCCAAAACTATACCAGGAAAAATAAGGAAAGCACACAGGACATTAATCCACTACGCACCAGCATCGATAATGCAGCGTCTATTCAATGCGTTGCCAGCTCATCTGAGGAATATATCAGGAGTGAGCGTAGATGTGTTTAAGAATAAGCTCGACAAATATCTAAACTGCATCCCAGACCATCCAAGATTGGAAGATGCAAAATATACCGGAAGATGTACTAGCAACTCTCTGGTAGACATTAGAGGTGCCTCACACTGAGGGACCTGGGGCAACCCGAACAAGATGTAAGGTCTGTAAGGTCTGTAAGGTCTCTCTCTCTCTCTCTCTCTCGTAGTAGTAGTAGTCATCTTGCTTGGTGAGACGTTCCTGCGCGAAGTCAGGTTAATCAACAGATATCACAAGTTTAACATACGTCTAGAATTTGAGAAATATCTAGAAGTGTTCGTGAACTATCGGTGATAAGATTAGTGTGAAAATAGTAGGATAAAGCGTCTTCTAAGTTAGTTTATCAGTGAAATACTGTAAATCAGAACAAGATGGCAGTAAGTTCCAACTGCGGAAAACAAAAAAATGGCGAGATTTAGCTTGCTTGGCAGATTCGCAATACGATGAGGTAGCAAGAAGGGAACTGGCATTTCTGATCTATGAGATCAGCAACAGATTCTACTCAAGAGATAATAACTGTTTTTATTATGCAAGAGGATATTGCAGATATGGAGAAAATTGCAGATTCAGACACAAAATGAATAATTATGATGAAGGAAGATCAAATATTATGGAAAAGTTGGATTTTTTAATGTCAGAATTTCTGGAAATGAAAAAAAGAACAACATACCAGAACAGAAAGAGACATGGGGAAAATCCTTATTACTACCAATATTAAATGAAGGAGAAAACACGCAAACCATCATAGTGATGAATGCGCAGGGTTTAGTTACGAGTAACTCAAAAAGAAAAATAGAGTACTTAGAAGAACTAACCCAAAATTGAAAAAGAAAATAGATATAATGAATATAAGTGAGAACCCTTGGTATTCCCAAGAGACCTGGCAAATGATGATCAAATAAAAGGGTTCCAAACTTATAGATCAGATAGAAAAATAGGAATCAAGGGGGAACCGCAATATATGGGAAAGACAAAAAACAAGGAAAATATATGAGAAATATAGTAACTCAGAATGTGAACTAATAGCGGTAGAATTTGAATCTGAAAAATTAATGAACATAGTAATATATAGACCTCTAATACTACAAAGAGTTTTGACTTAATAATTGAAAAATTGGATGATATATGTAGAAATCACAACCGGAACTTGGTACTATTCTCCTATCTGGTTGAACTTCAACTTTCCTTTTCGTAGAATGTAAGGAAAAACGAAATAAGGGAATTGATTGGGCTGTACTTATACATATAAAAAAGAGAGTAATAGTAGTGCAGAAGATAAGAGGCAATTCGAAAAGCTATTAGATATGCTACTAGAATACAACATTCAACAAATAAATCACCTGCCAACAAGAAAGGAAAATACTTTAGACCTAGTATTTGTGAACGAGATGAATTATGTTAAAGAAATAATAGTTTATAATGCGAGTATTTCAGACCATAATGTCATAGAATTAACAGTTCATTCCAAAGCAAGTGAAAACAGAGATAAGCAAGAAATGAAAAAGTGGGAAGGATATGGAAAATACAGCTTCTACAGTAAAAATATAAAATGGTCAGAAATAAATGAAGAATTAAACAAAGATTGGGATAACATTTTCGTAAGCGATGACATAAGGGTAAATACGGAGATATATAAAATATTAGAGAAAATAGTGGATAAATATATACCGAAGAAGAAAAGTAAACATCATTCATGCATACCAAGAGACAGAAGGATCTTGTTCCAGAAAATCAGAAAGTGGAAAAAAGGTCTTGCAAAAGAAAAAAATGCATGGAAAGTTATAGAACTAAAAAGTAAGATAGAAAATGCAGAACAAAAGATTATACAATCAAAAGAAAATGAAAAACGGGAATTGGAAGAAAAAACCCTATTAAATATCAAGCAAAACCCCAAACTATTATACTCATATGCGAAGAAGATGAATAAAGAAGAATAGAAATAGGCCCTCTGAGAATTGAAGGAGATTAACGAATGAAAAAAAGGAAATTTGCAACATACTGGCAGAACGATATAAGAGAGAATTCACCCCTAGAATAGATAATGAAGATAATGATATAGAAGTAAGAGACAAAAATAGTGAATATTTAGCTGACATAGAAATTAATGAAGCTGATATTGTGCAGGCAATTAATGAAATTAAAAATGGAGCTGCTGCAGGGCCTGATGGAATCCCTGCTATTTTGTTAAAGAAAGTAGTTCATTCTATCGCAAAGCCACTTGCAATATTATTAAGACAAAGTGTAGATACAGGCAAGATTTATGATGAGCACAAATTAGCATATATCACCCCTACTTTCAAAAGTGGATCAAGACTTGAGGCAAGTAATTATAGGCCTGTGAGTCTAACATCACATATTATGAAAGTGTATGAAAGGGTAATGAAGAAAAATATTATGAAACATTTAATAAAAAATAATTTGTTTAATATAGGACAACACGGTTTCGTACCCGGAAAAAGTACACAAACCCAACTGTTAGTCCACCGTGAGAACATATTCAAAAATATGAAAAGCAGAAATGAAACAGATGTGGTTTATCTAGACTTTGCAAAAGCTTTTGACAAAGTAGACCATAATATATTAGCAAAGAAAATTAGAAAACACAATATCGTAGATAAAGTAGGAAGATGGTTAAAAGAATTTTTACACAACAGAAAACAGATAGTTATTGCAAACGATGAGAAATCGGATGAAGCCAAGGTAATATCCGGTGTGCCACAAAGTACGGTGTTAGCTGCAGTACTGTTTGTTATTATGATTGAAGACATAGACAGTAATGTTAAGGATTCGGTAGTGATAGTTTCGCTGATGACACAAGAATAAGTAGAGAAATTACTTGTGATGAAGATAGGAACGCTCTACAAAGAGACCTTAACAAAGTATATGATTGGGCAGAGGAAAATAGGATGGTATTTAACTCTGATAAATTTGAATCAATAAATTATGGAGACAGAGAAAGAAAGCTATATGCATATAGGGGACCTAATAATGAGACAATCACAAATAAGGAAGCAGTTAAAGACCTTGGTGTGATGATGAATAGGAACATGTTATGCAATGATCAAATAGCAATTCTTTTGGCAAAATGTAAAGCAAAAATGGGAATGTTGTTACGGCACTTCAAACAAGAAAAAGCTGAAACCATGATTATGCTTTATAAAACATATGTTCGTAGTCCACTTGAATATTGCAATATGATATGGTACCCACACTATCAAAAGGATATTGCACAAATAGAGAGTGTACAAAGGTCCTTTACAGCTAGAATAGAAGAAGTTAAGGACCTTGACTACTGGGAAAGACTACAATCCTTAAAATTATATAGTCTAAAGGAGGAGAAGAGAACGCTACATGATAAGTTCAGGCATTGGAAACAGATAGAAGGAATAACAGAAAATATCATGGAACTAAAAATATCAGAAAGAGCAAGCAGAGGTAGATTAATAGTGCCCAAAACAATACCAGGAAAAATAAGGAAAGCACACAGGACATTAATCCACTACGCACCAGCATCGATAATGCAGCGTCTATTCAGTGCGTTGCCAGCTCATCTGAGGAATATATCAGGAGTGAGCGTAGATGTGTTTAAGAATAAGCTCGACAAATATCTAAACTGCATCCCAGACCATCCAAGATTGGAAGATGCAAAATATACCGGAAGATGTACTAGCAACTCTCTGGTAGACATTAGAGGTGCCTCACACTGAGGGACCTGGGGCAACCCGAACGAACTGTAAGGTCTGTAAGGTCTGTAAGGTCTCTCTCCGAAGCTAAATAAAATTCTCTCTCTCTCTCTCTCTCTTGTAGGTCTAATTATGTTCTCAATCTCTCTCGTAAGCTAAATAAAACTCTCTCTCTCTCTCTCTCTCTCTCTCTCTCTCTCTCTCTCTCTCTCTCTCAGGTATAATTAAATGCTTAATCTCTCTCCAAAGCTAAATGAAACTCTCTCTCTCTCTCTCTCGTTGTTATATAATGATGGAGTACCTGCTTTGTTAAGATATGTTTTCCCATGGCGAGCAGGCGCCAAGTAAGCGTGCCGGTTGGAGACGGCAACTGGCGTCAGTATGAAATAAGGACCTAATAAACCACACGCCTCTACCACCGTGTATCTCTTGTCCCACCTTGACATCCATTATGGCGCAGTGATTCTTAAGGACCAACGTGACCCTCACCATGCCCTTCCAGCGTTGCTCAGCGCAGTCCACCCTAAGGGCCGCACGCCCTGTCGTGCCCTGTGGGCTCGTTCCTGCCCTGCAAGAAGCCAGGCAGGCCATGGCGGCACAGTAACAAATGATCAACTCCCTCCGTGACCGGATTACGACACACGCTACCCCTGCGCCTCGTGTCCCTTCGTCTGCAGCCCTGGAGAAGTGTGAAATTGAGCTGAAGCCCGCCGCGTTCAGATCCTGGAGAAGGCCGATGGAATGTCGGATCGAATTGTGCAGACTACCGCCGCACAAGGCCGTCCACCACATCAGGCTATACTGCACGCCCCCTCTGCAACGAGCGCTGGACGCCAGATTCACCTCTCAGGAATGGAGTAACCTCACCGCTACGGAAGCCATGGATTTCATTCGCGATATTGTGTTACGCTCTACAAACCGTGCTGTGTTATGGTCAGAGTTTTTTAATGCAATACAAGGCCCAGGCGAAAGCATTAGTGATTACTTTTTAAAGTGTTCCCAAAAGGCCACCGATTGCAATTTCCAGTGCCCTCAGTGTCAGTGTAACCTAGCCGAATATATGTTATTACCTAAGTTAACGGTGAGCCTAAGTGATAGGTCTAGGTGCTGTGCTTACGAGGCGGCCCGTGTTGACGCCGCTTTGCGCCAATGCAATTGGTGGGAAACTGCTCTCGCGGCTGGCAGCAAGATACCCGAGGCAGAGCATCCGAATGCAACCGTCGCTGGTACAGGTAGGGGCCACCCACCCCCTCCCTGTGGGAACTGTGGCGGCCGCCACGCCCCCGGCAGAGCCTCATGCCCCGCCAAGTCTGCCATATGCAACGGATGCCGCAAGCAGGGCCACTATCAAAAATGCTGCAGGAAATCCCATGCAAAAACGGCAGAATCCCCGACAGATGTGTCTAGTGCTGTGTCTGGTGCTGTGCTTGTTGTGGGCGCCAACCTCACCCGCCACCCAGTAGTGGAGGTAACAGTCATCCACACCGCCACAGGAGTACAAGCGCCTGTCGTCGCCGTGGCGGACACCGGGGCACAGGTATGTGTGGCGGGCCCCTCCCTACTGTCGCGCCTCCAAGTCCGCCCAGCAGCCCTTACACCCCGTGCCGGCTTGCGGGATGTAGCAAACCTCCCCCTGAAGTGCCTTGGATCCGCCGTGTGCCACGTCACCTTGCAAGGCCGCACCACGGAGCAGGACGTGTACTTCATGCAGTCAGCAAAGCACCTCTTCCTGTCGCTGGACGCCTGCAGGGACTTGAAGCTGGTACCCAAGGAGTTCCCCCACCCCTCCCCCGCGGTGGCACACGTGAGCTTGTTCGATGGCGTGGCCCGACGGGCCGCCCAGGTACCACCTCGACCCGCCGAGGTGCCCCTGCCGCCCCAGGAGGAGCATGCGGCCAGACTGGAAGCCTGTCTCCTGCAACATTTCGCCACGACAACGTTTAACACAGCCAGAGAGCCACTGCCTGTGATGCAGGGGGAACCGCACCACATCCACCTGCTCCCAGGTGCCACGCCCTACGCATGCCACACCCCAGCATCGGTGCCAAAACACTGGGAAGAGGAAGTGAAGGCCCAGCTCGAAGAGGACATCGCCCGTGGCGTCATAGAACCAGTACCTGCTGGGCAGCCAACCGAGTGGTGTGCCCGTACGGTGGTCATCGCCAAGAAGTCAGGACAGCCACGCCGTACAGTCGACTACCAGCGCCTCAACGCATCCTGCCTGCGGGAGACACACCATACCCCAGCCCCGTTCGACATGGTGTCCGGGGTACCCAAGCACACATTCAAGACCGTGGCGGACACATACTGGGGATACCACCAGGTGGAGCTAGACGAGGAAAGTCGAGACCTGACCACATTCATCACCCCCTGGGGGAGATTTCGTTACCGACGTACCCCCATGGGACACTGCTCCGCCAGCGATGCATATACTCGACGATTCGACGACGCCATCCAGGACATCCAGAGGAAATACAAGTGTGTGGACGACACCCTGCTCTACGACGACAGCATCGAAGGGGCTTTCTGGCATGCCTACAACTTCCTCGAAACCTGCGCAGCTAAGGGCGTCAACCTACACGCGGGGCACCAAGGCCTGGACTCCATGCAATGACGAGCGCGCCAGACGGTATACTGGCCTGGACTCGAGGGGGACCTGCAGTATCGCCGCTCCTTGTGCGAAGAATGCGACGTTTACACACCATCCCAGGCCGCGGAGGAATTCATCATCATGCCGGCCCCCGAGTACCCCTTCCAGATGACGGTAGCAGATATGTTCCAGCACGACGGACACGTGTACATGGCCTACGCAGATAGGCTCACAGGTTGGCTGGAGCTGGCCCACTTCCCCCACGGTACCTCCTCCTCTCACAACAAGACCCAGCTACGTCACTACTTCGCCAGGTGGGGAGCCCCGGAGCAAATCTCCACGGACGGGTGCACTAACCTGGCAAGAGAGGAAATGGGGGAATTTTTCAAGTTGTGGGGCGTGTCCGTGCGACTATCATCTGCCCAGTACCCGCAGTCCAACGGCAGGGCAGAGGCTGCGGTCAAGGTTGGGAAGCGGATAATAATGGCCAACACGGGCAGCGGCGGCAACCTCGACACGGACAAGTCCTCTTTGGCTATGCTGCAGTACCTCAACACACCCCTCCGCGGAATGAATAAGTCACCCGCCCAGATGGCAGCAGGCAGGCAGCTCCGAGACGGCGTACCTACGGCCCGCTGGCTCCTCACGGTAGACAAATACTGGGGGGCAACCCTCCGGCATAGAGAACGTCAGATGGCTGACAACGGTGCTGCCCTCACCGAGAACGGACCCTCCAGAACACTTCCCGTCATCAACCCGGGATCCCAAGTACGAGTGCAAAATCAAGCCACCAAGCTGTGGGACCGTACTGGTATCGTGGCGGAAACGCTCCCATACTGACAATACCTAGTCAGACTGAACTGCAGCGGGCGCCTCCCCATCCGTAACAGGAAGCACCTGCGACTCACATCATCGGGGCCCCAGCCAGGGCGAGCCACACCTGCCACGCATCCAGCCCCTCCCACGCCCAAGCAGCCACCGGTCAGCCACCCTACGCCCAGCCCGAAAGCAGTGCGGGAGTCACGCCCATCACGTCACGCCAGGAGGCCAGCTTGGATGAATGACTACATATGACGTCTTTGACTGTCATACACCCTTCTTAATGTGTAATCATGTACATTACAGCAGCATCTGTTTATTTTGTTTTATTGGATTTGTCCCATTACTCTGTCGCATGCATCCAATTTAATCCATGTATATCCATGTATTGTTCTTTTTATTTCCTATCCATGTATACCCATGTATTAATCTCGGGGGGGATGGATGATGGAGTACCTGCACTGTTAAGATATGTTTTCCCATGGCGAGCAGGCGCCAAGTAAGCGTGCCGGTTGGAGACGGCAAGTCGGCAACTGGCGTCGGTATGTAATTGAGGACCTAATAAACCACATGCCTCTACCACCGTGTATCTCTTGTCCCACCTTGACATCCAATATATAATTAGAGGCTTAATAAATATTATTGCTTCTAGATTAAAAAAGAAAGAGCTTGGGCCAAGATATTTAGTAGATGTTTTTTAAGTATTTTTATGATTTTTTTAGTTTTTTGATTAATACTATCTTAACAGAACTCCAAGTCACGTCACTCTTTCAAACAATGGTAAGGTTATAAAATAACACTTATTGCGCATTTATTCGATTTGATCTAAGCACTAAATAAATATATATATTTTTCAATCCATAAAGAAAGTTTGTTTTGTTTAAAGAAAAAACAACTCAATACAACACAAATAGCACCGTTATTTTAAATTAAATTTCATCTCCTGAGCATCATTTTTCTTGTTCGCCAACAGACGGTGAAATATTCCGGTTAAGTTTGTCTTAAAAACAAACTATAAAAACACACAAACATACACATACAAAACCAGTTTTAGAGCACACCAGTTTTCATGCCGCAAGTCTCCTCGGCAGGAAATGTGCCGGTAAAGAAAAAACTTTAAGATAATTTAGTTGAAAAACAAACGCACTTTACATGGCGCAAGCACAAAAAGTCTCGTCGTCAACAGGAAATGGCACAAGATGTAACCCGAAAGTTATATATATAAAATCTCCACAGAAAACGACTCTTCAGTGGACGTCTGTCGTTTTACATTAACTTGCACCTCATTTGATAAGAATTTATGGGATTTATTGCTTCTAAAGCGCAAAAAAAATTTATTAATTGCTCATTTTACTTCTCGGAGTCGAGAGGCTGAATCGAACGCGCCTGTCCCTTGCGTCTGTTGACTAAGAAAAAGTGAGCTGAATTATTTATTGAATAAACTTTCGGTTCATTTAATAGAACTGATAATTTATATACATTATTATTTCGAAGTGGAAAATATTAATAAATGCTCACTTCACCCGTCAGAGATAAGAGGTCAAACGTAAACACTTTACGACAAATCGAACGCACTTCTGCCCTGCCCCTCTGGACTAAGAAGTGAGCTGAACTTTTTATTAACTGTCGGTTAATTTAACCCTCAATAGAGCTGATTAGTTATTGAATTATATAATTTCGAAGGCTGAAAAATTTAATAAATGCTCACTTTACCTCTCGGAGTTGAGAGGTCAAACACAAACACTTTATGACAAATCGAATGCAACTTTGCCCTGCCCCTTTAGACTAAAAAGTGAGCTGAGATATTCATTAATTTTCGCTTGATTTAATGAACTGATTAGTTATAAAAAATATTGTTTTAAAGCTTAAAATAATAATAATAATAAATAGTTCACTTTACCTCTCAGAGTTATGAGGCCAAAACGAGCACTTGACGACGAATGGAACGCGACTTGTCCAAGCACCCGCGCCTCTAGACTAAGAAGTGAGCCGAGCCTCTAATAACTGCACGAAGGACCACGAACTGAACTGACTAGTTTCCTGAAGACGAAAACGAGTGAAAACTGGTTACAGATCCCTGGATCCCTGATGGAGAATTCCTCCTCCAAGGTGGACGAAGATTGGCGGAAAAATAAACGCAGAGAAAAATTAAAAGTTAACGGAAAGATTTTACTGACAACAAAGTTTCCCTATACCCACGAATTTGAAAGCAATATGTCGCCTCATTCAGCAGTTTCTTAAGAGGGTTTCAGTGATGAAATCAGCACTAGAAGTTCTTTATTTATGCTATAATTACACACCAGAAGATGAAGTTCTCAGAAAAAAATAATTTAACGATAGAAACACAACAAAAACTGGACGTTGTGAACCCAGGTGAACTTCTGTTCTGCCGTGCTTTGAAGAGCAAGCTCTCTCTCTCTCTCTCTCTCTCTCTCTCTCTCTCTCTCTCTCTCTCTCTCTCTCTCTCTCTCTCTCTCTCTCACACACACACACACACAGAAAAGAGAATGATGTTCTTGAGTATAAAACCTTCTCTGTAAAGGTTTTTAGCTTTGCAAACTCTAGGCTGATGGTTTGAAATAATTAATACGTCGGTTAATTATGGAGAGAGAGAGAGAGAGAGAGAGAGAGAGAGAGAGAGAGAGAGTGGGGGTCAAAATGCCAACGGTTACAAGGAAACCTCGTTGATTGCAAAATCTTCTTTGTTCACGTGATACAAAAAGTGACCATCTTCATTTAGTCATAGGTCTTATTTCCTTTCATCTCGTGAGCTATACATATTTACTATCCTACATGAGATTCCGTTTACAATTGTGGCTTACTTTACTTAATTCAAAACATCCTATTATTATTATTTTTTTTTTTTTCACAGTCCTCCAATTCGACTGGGTGGTATTTATAGTGTGGGGTTCCGGGTTGCATCTTGCCTCCTTAGGAGTCCATCACTTTTCTTACTATGTGTGCCGTTTCTAGGATGACACTCTTCTGCATGAGTCCTGGAGCTACTTCAGCCTCTAGTTTTTCTAGATTCCTTTTCAGGGATCTTGGGATCGTGCCTAGTGCTCCTATGATTATGGGTACGATTTCCACTGGCATATCCCATATCCTTCTTATTTCTATTTTCAGATCTTGATACTTATCCATTTTTTCCCTCTCTTTCTCTTCAACTCTGGTGTCCCATGGTATTGCGACATCAATGAGTGATACTTTCTTCTTGACTTTGTCAATCAACGTCACGTCTGGTCTGTTTGCACGTATCACCCTATCCATTCTGATACCATAGTCCCAGAGGATCTTTGCCTGATCGTTTTCTATCACTCCCTCAGGTTGGTGCTCGTACCACTTATTACTGCAAGGTAGCTGATGTTTCTTGCACAGGCTCCAGTGGAGGGCTTTTGCTACTGAATCATGCCTCTTTTTGTACTGGTTCTGTGCAAGTGCCGGGCATTCGCTTGCTATGTGGTTTATGGTTTCATTTTTCGTATTGCACTTCCTAAATCTGGGAGAGATGTTATTTCCGTCTATCGTTCTTTGAACATATCTGGTTCTTAGGGCCTGATCTTGTGCCGCTGTTATCATTCCTTCAGTTTCCTTCTTTAGCTCTCCCCTCTGTAACCATTGCCATGTGTCATCGCTGGCTAGTTCTTTAGTCTGTCTCATGTATTGTCCGTGCATTGGTTTGTTGTGCCAGTCCTCTGTTCTGTCTGTCTTTCTCCTGTCTCTGTATATTTGTGGGTCTTCGTCTACTTTTATTAGTCCTTCTTCCCATGCACTCTTTAGCCACTCGTCTTCGCTGGTTTTCAGATATTGCCCCAGTGCTCTGTTCTCGATGTTGACGCAGTCCTCTATACTTAGTAGTCCTCTCCCTCCTTCCTTTCGTGTTATGTATAGTCTGTCCGTATTTGCTCTTGGGTGTAGTAAGTGCTTTTTTTGTGTGTATTGTCATATGTTTCCTGGTTTTCTGATCTATGCTGCGGAGTTCTGCCTTCGTCCATGCCACTATTCCTGCTCTGTATCTGATTACTGGCACTGCCCATGTGTTTATGGCTTTTATCATATTTCCCGCGTTGAGTTTTGACTTGAGTATCGCCTTGAGTCTCTGCATATATTCTTTTCTGATCGTGTCCTTCATCTCTTTTTGTTTTATATCCCCTCCTTCCATTATTCCCAGGTATTTGTACCCTGTCTCATCTATGTGTTTGATGTTGCTCCCATCTGGTAGCTTTATCCCTTCAGTTCTCGTTACTTTGCCTTTTTGTATGTTGACTAAGACGCATTTTTCTATTCCAAACTCCATCCTGATGTCCCCAGATACAATCCTTACAGTCTGGATTAGGGTATCTATTTCCTTGATGCTCTTACCATACAGCTTGATGTCGTCCATGAACATCAGATGGTTGATTCTGTTGCCTCTTTTCTTGAGTTGGTACCCGGCATCCATCTTCTGTAGTACTTTTGTCATGGGAATCATGGCTACTACGAAGAGTAGTGGGGACAGTGAGTCGCCCTGGAAGATCCCTCTCCTGATATAACCTCTGCTAGTCTTATTCCAGAGCTTG
Organism: Macrobrachium nipponense; assembly: GCF_015104395.2. Classification (NCBI taxonomy): domain Eukaryota; kingdom Metazoa; phylum Arthropoda; class Malacostraca; order Decapoda; family Palaemonidae; genus Macrobrachium; species Macrobrachium nipponense. The sequence continues at coordinate 80,091,160 of NC_087211.1, read as the reverse complement.
TAAGTATGTATTCCAGTTGCCATTGTATTTTTGAGGAAGCCTGATGGTGTTTTCCTCTGCCCCATATATTTTCAGGCATTCTATTAGCCATGTGTGTGGTATCATGTCGAAGGCTTTCTTATAGTCTATCCATGCCATGCTTAGGTTGGTTTTCCTTCTCCTACTGTTCTTCATTACCATTTTGTCTATCAGGAGCTGGTCTTTTGCGCCCCTACACTTCCTTCTGCAGCCTTTCTGTTGGTGGGGGAGGTGTTGTCTCCTCTAGGTAGTTGTATAGCCTTTCACTGATGACCTGTTAGTAACTTCCACATTATTGGTAGACAGGTGATAGGCCTGTAGTTACTGGCTATATTTCCCTTACTCTTGTCTTTTTGTACTAAGGATGTTCTTCCTGTTGTCATCCATTTGGGTGCTTGGTGATTTGAGATACAATGCTGGAGTTGTTCTGCTATTATTATTATTATTATTATTATTTGAAGGTAGGAGACCCTCTCTCAAACATGTTTTGTTAAAGATGATGGCAGCATCAGTGGAATTGATTTTATATATGGTCTTTTCAATTCTTCTTATTATTCTCTTCTCATCATGGCTGATATTTGCTAATAGCTGGCCGATGTTCATATCTCGGTGAAAGAAATGTTTTTTAAAAATAATAATTTATTGATATGATAACAAAAGTGGTTAACAAATCTTAGTCTAAGGGTGTAACGGAATTCCAACGTTTCCAACCGTATCATCGGTTCATTTTCAAGGAAAGGTGAGCTGAACTGATTGAAATGGGGTCGTTCGGCGGTATTTATTGTGTCCCAGGTGCACCTGGGACACAATAAATACGCCGAACGACCCCATTTCAATCAGTTCAAGCTCACCTTTCCTTGAAAATGAACCGATGATACGGTTGGAAACGTTGGAATTCCGTTACACCCTTAGACTAAGATTTGTTAACCACTTTTGTTATCATATCAATAAATTATTATTTTTAAAAAACATTTCTTTCACCGAGATATGAACATCGGCCAGCTCATTAGCAAATATCAGCCCTGATGAGAAGAGAATAATAAGAAGAATTGAAAAGACCATATATAAAATCAATTCCACTGATGCTGCCATCATCTTTAACAAAACATATTATTATTATTATTATTATTATTATTATTATTATTATTATTATTATTATTATTATTATTATTATTATTATTATTATTATTATTATTATTATTATTATTGTGCTCTATCACAGTCCTCCAATTCGACTGGGTGGTATTTATAGTGTGGGGTTCCGGGTTGCATCCTGCATTTCCTTAGGAGTCCATCACTTTTCTTACTATGTGTGCCGTTTCTAGGATCACACTCTTCTGCATGAGTCCTGGAGCTACTTCAGCCTCTAGTTGTTTTTTCTAGATTCCTTTTCAGGGATCTTGGGATCGTGCCTAGTGCTCCTATGATTATGGGTACGATTTCCACTGCATATCCATATCCTTCTTATTTCTATTTTCAGATCTTGATACTTATCCATTTTTTCCCTCTCTTTCTCTTCAACAAGTATCAAGATCTGAAAAATAAAAATAAGAAGGATATGGGATATGCCAGTGGAAATCGTACCCATAATCATAGGAGCTTATTTATTATTATTAGTTATTATTATTATTCTATTATTATTATTATTATTATTATTATTATTTTATTATTATTATTATTAGATCTTGTACAGAAGCCAATTTTATGACTTAGGTATAGCGCGAGATGAAGAAACCAAGGACATATATTTCTTGGCAGAATTTGTGTGTGTGTGTGTGTGAAGGTTGACAGAACAGATACGTGGCTGCCCAGTCAAGGAAGAAGAAGAAGAAGAGGAGGAGGAAGAAGAAGAAGAAGGATAAAGATGGGCTGCGTTTGTGTGGCGGACGAACCTTTCCTCAGAATAGCTACGTAGACACTCCCAGATAAGGAGCAGGGGAAGAGAAACTGGTTTGGAATCACTTGGGGGCTAGATGATAATCACATTTTATTTATTTATTTTGTAACTTTTTTATTTATAACTTTATTTTATAACAGAAACCTTAAGCAGTTGTCTGTTATCATCTACTAAGAAGAATATTATTCCCTTGAATTAGGACGTTAAATTTTTTCATCTGTAATTATTACATACTTTTAAATGAAAATTAACATGTGTTCTGTAGAAATATTACAGGCATGTTATGTACTACAGTTTAGCTGCTACAGTCTGTATTTTTAGTGTTATATTCATGACCTTACTTTAAAATGAGTTAAATTCTCATGAACACAGTTTCTTAAATAGTAAGTCTATTTATCTAAAGAGTTTACCTAAATTTATGCAATTGTTTTTATTACACTTTTCTCCAGTCTACTTCTTCTTCTTCTCATTTCAATTCCTAGTCGGGGTCGTCGTTTTCAGTGACTACTACAGCTGCTTCAGTCTTTTCATAACTGGTTTAGTAAGATATCTTAAGGGCAGATATCTTTCCTGACTCAAACCTTGTTTATCCAGGCTTGGGACCGGCGCTGAGTGGCATATCTCTCTCTATCAGTTTCTTTAATTTCAACACGTCCGTGAATAAAGTTATCCTTGATAGATGCAAAAATGCTTTATCAAACACAGTAGGAAAACCAACCTCTATAGACCAAGTTTTCCCAGTTGCTCACAGGCTTATTATCAGTGACGTCACTTGATCAAATCTCGTTTTCTTTATCCAAATTCGATCTGGCAGATATTTTTTGTCGTCTCTCGTTTCTAACTATTCCTGCTAAATAGATTTGGATGTAGTATATTACGCCATGACAGTATAATTAGCAACTAATGGCTTCAAAGAAACCTTTAACTTCCTTCTGTATATTATAAGAAACTATAGAAACTTACTCCCTTCAATTTTTTTTTTAAGTTACCCCCATTTCGGCTTGTAATGTCTATACTTCGTTTCGTCTTTCGTGATTTTAGTCTATGCCTTAGAAGATGCTAAGTTTTTTTTTTTTTTTTTTTTTTTTTTTTTTACATTTATAGTCCTATGATCAACTATCTGCAGTAATGAAAACTTGAATTGTCCTGTTTTCCTTAATATTTTCATGATGAAGAAAGTAAATATATTCGCTCTCAAATTTGGATTCTTATTCTAGCAATTTTTTTTATTCCTTACGTCATCAGCCTCGATTCTACAAGTAATATATTTTTATAAGTTTCGAAAACCTGCATTTATCGTCCTGATTCCTTCAGTATTCTTATTGTTTTAAGAATAAAAATTGAGAGAAAATTACACTGCTCTCTTTAGTTTTTAAAATATAGAAATGAAGTAAACACAACCTCCAGTCACACACAAAACCAAGAAGAAGAAGAAGGAGCTTAAAGATGGGACCTGCCATTGTTTACAAATTCAGGGTGATAGATGTCAATACGGGCAAATAGCTTTCGGAATCCTGTAATATCCTGCTTTCTTTGACTTTTTAATAATAAAATTGGAGTAAACGTCACGTCCAATCACAAACAAAAGCAAGAAGAAGAGTAGTAGGATTATCCATTTCCTTGAAGCCTATCAAGAGTATAGATCCTTATCCTGTTTATCAACACAGTCCTATATAAGTCTTGAAGACATTCTGCTATCCTTCTTATTTATATTTTAGTTAAGAACAAAGCCTCCAATCACAAACAAAAATAATAAGAAGAAGAAGATCGACATTACTGAAGCCTAGACTGGACAAAAAGTGTGGTGAACATATGCACCAAATATGATATAGAAATTAATGGACTAAGAGAATATCCCAAAGCAGCACTGAAAAAGGAAATAAAAAAAAAATTAATCAAGATATCCAAGAGACTTTGAGAGAAAAGAGAAAAGAAATGAAGAAGCTGAAATTCATAGACGACTTCGAGGAAAACAAGTACATAAGGGAACTGGAAACAAAGGATGCGTGTATCATTATGAAAGCCAGACTGAATATGTTGAACTTAAAGGCTAACTTCCGGGGCAAATTTAATGACGAGGTCTGTGAAATATGTAGAGTGGAGGAGGACACCACTGAACATTTATTCACGTGTAAATTATTACAAAAAGCAGATAAGGATATAAATTTAGGGACACTGTTATCCCCTAACAGAAAACTGGGAGAATATATAAGGATAGCCCTCAAAATTAAGAATGCTCTTAACCTGAAAAGCGATGGATGTCAAAGCTAAGTAACGCGGCTATGCCTCACTTATAAAGAAGAAGAAATGAAAGGGAGTTTGGGTAAAAGTAAATAAAGCTTTGCACCTCATAGTGTAGTGTGCCCGCAACTGTGTTTGTGGAGTGAGCGCCCAGGAACCAGGAACCAGGAACCTGTAAGACTGGACCTTTCTATTTGCTAAACCAGTATGGTAGAGATGAATACAGACAAATAACTTTTGAAAGACTGTAATATATCTCTTTCCTGTAGTTTTTATTAATTTAAAAAAAAAAAGTAAACAGTCTCAAATCACAAACAAAAACGAAGAAGAAGAAGAAAAACGTAATTGAAGCCTGTAGAGTAGACCCTTTCCATTGTTTACTAATCCTGCATGAGAAGAGATGAATACAGGCAAATAACTTTAGGAAGACTGTAATATCTATATCTCCTTACTTTTTATTAATGAAAAACAAACGCAACACAGCGTCCAATCACAAACAAAAACGAAGAAGAAGAAGAAAGGCGTAATTGAACCCTGGAGAGTAGACCCTTTCCATTGTTTACTAATCCAGCATGGTGGAATGATGGTCGTGACGATGTCGAGTGAGATTTCTATTCGTATTTTGCACTAGTGTGAGTCCAAATCCATCAAAATCTTTATAATTTTGTTAAATTGTAAGAGTTTAAGGATCATTTTAGCGGTTTGTTTAATTATTATCGTAGTTATTAATACTGGTATCTGTTAAAAAAGGAGCCGAAGTATCGTCTTCCTGACGATGTCGACAAGATTATCAGTACCTAGCTAGCCTAAATTTCTTTTCGTCTTTTACTCTGGTTTAAGTTTATTTATCTTATTTTCCTTATTTATTTATTTAATTTTAAGAGTATTTCCGTCATTTAAGAAGTGTTTAGTAGTATTATTACTTTTAATAGCATTAATATTGATTGAAAACTATATCCGAAGCTTATCTGACTTGAGTCCAGCTTAAGCTCGTATCGTAGATTCTGCAGTTGTACCTAGCTATTACCTAAATACTGTTTTGGAAATCCTACTGTAGGCTAGATAGACTAAATTAGTCTGTATTGAAGTGCAAATCATTAATTTCATGTTTGTATATTAGGATAAAGATTTTTAATTACTAGGGTAAAAAACCGCAGGGTACAGAGTGGACGACCATGTACGATCAGCGTGAACAATCCCAAAAAAAGTACATTATAACGCGTCCTGACATCGGAGATGGGCATCAGTCGCGACATGTTGTTGGTGAGAAACGGAGCTAAAGACCTCTACTCTCCTTTCGAAGTAAGTATTTTCTCCAAAGTTAGAAATTAAGGCCAAATTTTAAGATTTAAACGGAGGGTAGTGAAAAGGGTGTCAAACGTAGTGCAAATCTCACCAAAAAGCGTTTAATATTTTTACTTACAACTCTAAATATTTAGAAGATTGACGCCATCTCGATGTTTACGGAGTCGCTTGTGTCAATAAACTAACCATTTCCTGTGATAAATCCGCACACCACTTGTACCCACAGACGCTAGGGCACTTTCATCACAACAATCGGAAAACTTTCCCTCACCGAGTAAACAACTGTTTTGGTAGAAGACGACAACGAAGAGTGCACTTCGGTAATTTTTTAAATAAATAGTAAAACATCAATATTTTACATGTTTATGATGATTAATTTGAAAATATTCGTTATTGAAAAAGTAACTTGATTCTGACTCAAATTTAAGTAATTATTTTTTGGAATTAGAATGTTCGTTTAACTCATGTGTTATGACGTCATGACATCTTGGCTTTCGTACCTATTGTAAATAATTGCTTTACTCAACTTTCTTGCAGAACAGTTTACCAGTTATTCATGCAGATTATCAGATATTCATGTAATTGTTATAATCGTAATGCACATATATATCATTATTATTTACTTTTTGGATACATATATGAAGATGTTTTACTGCCGGATTATCGCCGTAGTGTGACGCAATCGTTTTCGGTCCCTGGGCCTCTGTTTTCGCACCATAAGAAATTATGGGGCCGAATTTGCAATGACCAGAAAGTCATTAAAAGAGGAAAGTTAGCATTGAGGGGCATATGTTTTGATTGAGAAAAATACAAATTTATTCAATAGCTAGCTTGTAAAAAATACTTTTATTACATAAAACTTGATTGACAACTAAGCAGCATACCTACTATGGGTTTCAGCGACAGTGCAAGCACGTTTTTGGGCAATACCTATTTCTGTAACGAACACTCGTATCAGAACGATATTTTGCTGTAGTGCATTACACCCAGTGCCGTAATTTATAAGGGTATCGTGAATCACTAATCGTAAAGAATAACGACACTTGTCCTTGTACCAAGAGACAAAAACTCCATTATGCAGAAATGGATACGAAAACACGCATTAAAAGCTCCACCTACCCTCTCCCCCCACCCCCACCGCCACCCCTTTCCTTCGCCTTCCTTTCTCTCTCTCTCTCTCTCTCTCTCTCTCTCTCTCTCTCTCTCTCTCTCTCTCTGTTGCCATTCGGTATGTGTTGACCCTCCAAACTGGGTATAAGACTACACACAAAACGTTGAAATTAGGCTATATATTGGAAGTATATATACATAAATATTAAAGCAATTTTATCATTGTTGCATTACTATGACAACTAGAATTCATGGAAACAGTTTATAATAATGAAACGGCGTATGTGTGAAGCCTCCACTAATGTGGCAACGATGATTTTGCCATTCTTAGCATGCAAACATTAAAGGTTACATTTATTTCTGGCATACGGTTATTAAAGAAATTCAAAATACACTAATATAGACTGAAATCAATTTGATTGTATCTACTTTAGAAATATCTGTAATTTTTCGGGGTAATTTGGTTGCAAAAAAGGGATAATATACATGAATTAAATTAAAATTTTTAAATAACAAAGTAAATTTGAACTAAATAACGAGTAAAGTAAACAATTTAGGGAATAAAACTTAGCAGTTTCGTCGTATGCTCTTCGTAACTGTGTTTGTGGCACACGCGCTTAGGAACCAGGAACAGCAACTTGTTTAAAGTGCAATTTGGAGTGAACTGAGACCAAAATGTGTATAATAACAATCAAATAAGCACTGTGGAGTTTCAGTTGTGATGGCAGTAAGGATAAAAACCACCGATTACAAGGTAAGAATAAATTCAGTTCAAACCATAACCCCGGGAATAAAAAGTTTCGTACTTTCAGTAATATAGGCAACAAAATGTTGTTTTATTGTGCTGATTACAACTGCAATCTTGAGTAAGATCAATAAACGTTAATACATACGCTAACATTGTTCAAATGATTGCTGGGAAAGATGATTTTCATCACTGATCAGAACCTGTACATCCCACGGTTGCTGCCATATTGGATTTCAAAACTGCCTTGAAAACATATTTTACGAAGAGCGTCACATGCTTATTTTAGTTTGCATGGGGCTATCATATATCACATTATGTTGACGAAACTTCAATCTTTTGAATGGTATGCTGAAAGTTGTAATTGTATTCTTGTTTCACCAATTAAATATCGAGTGAATAAGGCCTGGCCAGCGTGATGACGATGAATTGTCCGTGATTGTTTACCCTATCTTTAGCCTAATTTACTCTACCTGCTGATAATAAAACTAATACAAGCAGTCCCTGGGTTACGAAGGGGGTTATGTTCTTGAGATGCGTCGTAAGCCGGAACATCATCAAAAATCCTAAGAAAACCTTACCTTTAATGCTGTGTGTGCATTGAAAACTATGTAAACTATTGCATTTTTCATAAAAAAAACCTTCAAATATTGATTATTTTGCATTTTTGGTGTCATATTTCATCTGCCAGATCAGCGTTGTAGGCGTCGTAACCCTGGAAATAATTTCTGATGAATATATTGAAAAGCGCCTTAACCTTGGAACGTCGTAAGCCGAACCCGTCGTTACCCGGGGACTGCCCACTTTAGGATGCATATCTCAGCCTACTGTAGGATACCCATACTGTATTTTATACGACTGTACAATAGAGGATAGTAGCCCTACCTATAGGTACCTAGTAGTTCTAGCCTAGGTATGGGGTTCCCTAAAATAATTATAATTAGCCATCTTTCTGCTGGTAATAAAACTAATACTTTAAGACGCATATCTCAGCCTACTGTAGGATTCCCATACTGTATTTTATACGACTGTAGAATCAATAGTACCCCTATACTAGCTAGCTACCTAGGTAGTACCTACCTAGTAGTTCTAGGTATGGGGTTCCTTAATATAAATAGGTAGGTAGGGGGAAAAACCAGCGACTACCAGCCCGTATCACGATGGACAGGTCTTACTCACTCGATATTCAAATGGTGAAACAAGAATACAATTACAACTCCAAGCATACCATTCAAAAGATTGAAGTTTCGTCAACATAATGTGATATATGATAGCCCCATGCAAACTAAAATAAGCATGTGACGCTCTTCGTAAAATATGTTTTCAAGGCAGTTTTGAAATCCAATATGGTGGCAATCGTGAGGCTGGCCGGTCTAACCACGGACAATCCACCATCTTTCCCAGCCTTCCCAGCACTCATTTGAACAATGTTAGCGTATATATGTAACGTTTATTGATCTTACTCAAGATTGCAGTTGTAATCAACACAATAAAACTAACATTTTGTTGCCTATATTAGTGAAAGTATGAAACTTTTTATTCCCGGGGTCATGGTTTGAACTGAATTCATTTTTACTTTGTAATCGGTGGTTTTATCCTTACTGCCATCACAACTGAAACTCCACAGTGCTTATTTGATTGTAATTATGCACATTTTGGTCTTAATTCACTCCACATTGCACTTGAACCACGTTGCTGTTCCTGGTTCCTAAGTATTCACTCCGCAAACACAGTTACAAGCAGCAGACGACAACACTGATTATTGTTGCAAAGCTTTATTCCCTTAATTGTTTACTTTACTCATTATTTAGTTTAACTTTACTTCAAAATGTTTATTTGATTCATGTCCATTATCCCTTTTTTGCAACCAAATTAACCCCCAAAAATTAAAAATATTTTGGATGTATACTTACGAGCAGACGACGCGAGGTAAAATGATTCATCGTTGCCAATCTAGTGGAGCGTCACACATACGCCAATGCATTTACAAACTGTTTCCATGAATTCTAGTTGTCATAGTAATGCAGTAATGATAAAATTGTTGTAATATGTATATATACTACAAATAGATATGCTAATTTCACTTATTTCCCTGGTTTTGTGTAAGTCTCATACCCAGTTTGGAGGGTAAACACATACCAATTGACAACACTGATAAACAATTGAAGAGCGCAAAATGCCGCAAAGAATGCCGTAGTCCCCTTCGATAAGTATGGTTAGAGGTCGGGTGTACGATTGTTGTGATGAAAGTACCCCAGCGTCTTTGGGTACAAGTGGTGTGCTGATTTAGCACAGGAAATGGGAAGTTTATTGACACTAGCAACTCCGCAAACGTCGACATGCCGCCAGTCTTCTAAATATTCCGAGTTGTAAGTAAAAATTTTGAAAGCGTTTTGGTGGTGTGGGTACTACGTTGGCCACCCTTTTCATTTCCCTTTGTTTAAATCTTAAAATATGGCCTTAATTTCTAACTTTGGAGAAAATACTTACTTCGATAGGAGAGTAGAGGTCTTTAGCTCCTTCTCTCACCAACAACAACTCGTGACTGATGACCATCTCCGGTGTCAGGACGCATTAAAAGTACTTTTTCGGAGGGTGGCCTAGCCGTGATAGTTGGTTTGTTGGCCAGTCCACACGGTGTTTTACCCTAATAGTGGTAGATCTGGGTAATAACTCCGCATCAGGTATTTCTTCTAAATTTACGGTTTCCCTATGGTATATGGACAGCTTATTAAGACTTTACCATTATTTTTGGGTGGTTGGCTGTAATTATCCACCAGGGGCTAGTACTACTAAACACAACGAAATACATTCGTAGCCTCAATCCCCAGTGGCTGTCATATTCATGGGAACGTTCCTTGCATTATGTGCTAAGTTATTGCCCAAAATTACAGAGATAGTAACCAATTTAGGGAAGCCCATAGAACTGCCATAGCTTTAGGTAGATTCCTAGCCTATGGTGTCATCAGGGTTGTTCGTTCCCTTATCCCTCGGCTCTCCTATTGCACTGTGGGGGAGAATGCAGAACGATGGGACAATGTCGAAATATTCTTGATGTACTTTCAACCGTGCGACACAGAAAATGTGGGCTAGCTACATTTTTAGATCTCCTAGGAAAATATTTTTGCTGACAAAGCCTAGTTTCCTTAAAGTTAGAAGTTAAAGTTTGGTTGTTTAAGTTTTCTGACACCTTCAGGTGCTCAGGCAAAGGTCAGCCAGGTTACCTAAACCCCCCACCTCAGATCCCAAAATCGCCCCAGGGAGAGGCCCTAACTCTCAGCTAGACCTTAGAGAGTGTGAAGTGAGACTGAAGCCCCTCTGGTCATGTTGAGGCATGGTGCCCTAGGATAGGTTAGGTTTGGATACATCCCTATTGAAATGTTGGAAATCTGCTTTCGAGCAATCCTCGACCTGTGGAAGTACCCTGCGCAACTCTTCTACACTTTTGCCACTCATATTTCATAGCCTAGTCTAATTGATCATTATCTGACCTAACCTAATGTAGGTTAGCATTAGCGTCATTCCTAACTTTGGGTGCCAGGGCCATACCCTCTCTGGGACCCCCACCTAACCTAACCTTATTGTAATAAGATGTGTCCTAACTGTGCCTTCCAAACTGAGACTGACCAGAGGTGCTTGGTCCTACCTGACTGGTAGACTTTAATACCTTCCTGTAATACTATATTTGTTTAAATGCTGTGTACATTTGGAATAAAAAATCTTGAAAACAATTACCAAACAGTGCATTACAGTACCTTGCTCACTATACAGACACTCTACTTATGAACTTTCAAAGACGTGAACAACTGTGTTCGTAAATTAAGATTGTATTTTATTGTATTGTCATAATTTGTTTAATGTGTTTAATGTATTTAGGTTTTAAATATTGTTATTATTAATAAAATACTCAGTAAAATACATTACAGTAGTATTGTGTTTTATTATACAAAAACAAATAGTACTGTACATATTGACTCCAAGTATTTCAAATTGGACATACGAACAAATCGGGATAAGAACAGCTGATTGGAACTAAACTCATTCATAAGTAGAGGAGCATCTGTACTTTACCAATTCAGTACCCTGGGTTGTAAACAAAAAATCATCTATTTATTTATTACTGTTTCACAGTAACAAATTAATACATAATTATTTTATTTCTGCTAACCTCAGGATGGAAGAGGCTGATGTTAAGCAGTTAATTTCCCTCATTGAGTCAGCTCAGTTACAGTATGAGGTGGACGAATCGGGAACTGTCTCAATTGTTTGCGACCCTGTTCAGGTGAGTTCTTTTACAGTACTAGAATGTGTTCATACATGATGTAAATATTTTGTGTTACTTGTGCTTTAATGCCAGAAAGGTAGAATCCAAGAATGCAATTCAAACATAAAGTTGGATGGGCTTGTGTGGAAAAAGTCAGATTTAATATTTTCAGAATTCTGTATTGTAAGTAAGAGTTTTTCAATGTATAAAATGTCATTCATGGTGGATAAAACTTGATGCTCTTGAAATATTTTGATGTATGGTGAGTTCTTTTACAGTACTAAAATGTGTTCATACATGATGTAAATCTTTTGTGTTACTTGTGCTTTAATGCCAGAAAGGTAGAATCCAAGAATGCAATTCAAACATAAAGTTGGATGGGCTTGTGTGGAAAAAGTCAGATTTAATATTTTCAGAATTCTGTATTGTAAGTAAGAGTTTCTCAATGTATAAAATGTCATTCATGGTGGATAAAACTTGATGCTCTTGAAATATTTTGATGTATGCATTTTTCCATATGTGAGTGGCAGAGTTGTTCATGAAAGATGGGAAAATCCAGTGAAAAGTAATCTTTGGTGTCCTCGTTTTTCTCACCAGTTAGTGGAGTCTGCTAGTATTGACAGCACCCAGAGTAGCCTTATCAATGAAGGAAGTCTTCTAACACCCCAAAATGGACCGCCAGTACCCACAGATCAAGGTATGCATTTTCTGGATAAAAACTTGAGGTGGGTGACTGTTGCCTCAAAAATTTAGTTGTTCAAAAAATCTTTTTTTTATGTTTGTTACACACCCATTACAGCACTTTTTATGTAACAAGTTACATGTGTCCTGTGGAATCCCAGATGTTTTGGCAATTACAGGCACGACTTTTATGGAGCTTTTATTTGAAATGGACAACTGTCAATGATAGCAAATCTAGTAGATAGATAATACTTGCTTTATGCTCTCACTACCATCTGTTATTTCTTTCTAATGACAGTGTCTGTTACGATTCATTTTAGTTGAAGTAGATTACAGACTGATAACTTAAAATTTGTAAAAGTTGTACAGTAGTATTTCAGATTTTAAGGTGAAAACTGATGTAAGGTAGAAATTAAATGTTTTGGGAGCATCAATTATTTATGAGTACTTTATGTAAAATATATACTCAGCTGTTTTTGTTGAATAAAATTGACATTGCTTCCTTATTTTGTTTACTTCGGAGGGAAGGGTGGGGGGATAGTGCCATCAGTGCACCTCACGCAGTGCGCATGTGGTCATTAATTTAAGGTTCTTTGCAGCATCCCTTCAGCCCCTAGCTGCTACCCCTTTCATTCCTTTTACTGAACTTACATTCATATTCTCTTTCTTCCATCTTTCACATTCTGCTTACAATTATTGTTTCAAAGTGCAACTGCAAGGTTTTCCTCCTATTACACCTTTAAAACCTTCGTATTTTCAATTTCCATTTCAGCGTGTAAAGTCCTTGTAGGTCCCAGCTCTTGACCTTTGGCCAAAAAACAAAAAAACATTAAATCTTATTTTGTGTACAGGCAGTCCCCGGGTTACGACGGGGGTTCCATTCTTGAAACGCGTTGTAACTCGAAAATCGTTGTAAGCCGCAACATTGTAAAAAAAATCCTAAGAAAACCTTACTTTTAATGCTTTGGGTCCATTCTAAGATATGTAAACTGCATTCTTATAGCATTTTTCATAAAAAAAAACCTTCAAATATTGATTATTTTGCATTTTTGGTGTCATATTTCTTCTGCCAGGTCAGCGTTGTAGGCGTTGTAACCCTGGAAATAATTTCTGATGAATATACATAATTGAAAAGTGCCTTAACCTCGGAACGTCGTAAGCTGAATCAGTCGTAACCCGGGGACTGCCTGTACTCCTAAATCTACTGGTATTTTGTTTTATTGGCTCAGGAAACCTCAGTCATTTTTCTTGACTTTCAGCGATCAAAACAGATGAATCGGAAGTCAGGACCCTCGACCAAGGCGGAAGGAAATATGAAAAGGTGCTTCAAGAGCAGAAGATTAAAGTGGAGCAGGAGGAAGAAACATCCAAACAGAGCAGTGAAAGCAGTCTTATTCAGCCAACACCAGAAGCTACCTCCCCAATTCATTATTTTCTTCAGACGACAAATGGCGAAATAATTCAGGTACGGGAATTGGTTTATGTTCTCCTAGACTTGGTTGTTTCCATAATTTACTAGCTTTTATTTTACCGGTGTGGTGGGCCTAAGGGGGTTAGTGCCATCAGTGCACTGTAGGCATTACTTAGAGTTCTTTACTGCATCCCTTTGTCCCCTAGTTGCATCTCCTTTCATTCCATGTATTTTACCTCCTTTCATATTCTCTCTCTTCCATCTTGCTTTCCACCCTCTCCTAACAGTTGATTCATACCATTTACTGTCAATTTCTGTTCCATTGCTGCAGGATCTCATAGGTACCAGTGCTTGGTCTTTGGCCTAAAGTCTATATGCTATTCAATTCTGTTTACTCGTGCTGTTTTACCTAAACACTGTTTTGTATTTTGTGGACATTCTGCCGGAATTCTCGACTTGCCGAAGTCATATCTGTGCACTTTTCTTCATTATATTGTGTATCGTTCTACTGGTCATCTTGCTGCTTTAATCTGTACTATTTTTATGAGTGTTCCTCATCCTTTTTCATATGTCTAAACCCTCTCAATCTGTTTTTGTTATTATTGCTGTAAATCTTGTTTCTGTTACTATTCTTTTTTTCGATATTCTCCTTGTGCCTCTGCTTTACAGTCCAATATCCCCACAAGGTAACAGGTAGTACAATTAACATCTTCCAAAGGCTGTCCCTATGCCACAGGCTTAAGTGTGTTGTGACACTGTCTGTCACATTTGATACACATTATTTCTAGAGGTAATTCTTATGGTGTTCATATATGAATCAGGGCTGTCTTAAAACTTAGTTTGTTCATGAAACTTACCTGTCAGATATATATATAGCTGTATTTTCTGAAGTCCGACAGAATTTTAAAAACTTCCGACACACGCAGTGGTCGGCCAGGTGGTTAGTACCCATTCCCGCCGCTGGGAGGCGGGTATCAGGAACCATTCCCATTTTCTATTCATAATTTTTCTGTCGCTGGTGCTGAAAACACCTGTGTCAGTACCTCCGTCTTAGGATTTTGGAAACTTCATTGCCGCTAAGTATCCTAATTGTCTTTTTGATTTATTTACTTGGATTTGTGGGATTTGTGGCTAGGCATACGCTATCTTAAATTGATTTGAATTTGATTCATTTTTGCATAAAATATCTGAATCTAGTTAGGCTAGTTTCAGACGGGTTTGTCTGCAAAGATAGGGTGTGGCTACCGAAAGCTTCGGTAGATCCGCACTTGGTATGGTAGAGGGGTATGGGTCTTGCTTCTTTGTTGAGATTTGTCATGTAGGTATGTAAGGAGTGTGAGACTTTGTCTATTCCGTAAGGAAGACGTATGATTCGTATGTACGCAATTAATCAGTAAACATGTCTAATTCCGTAAGGAAGACGTATGATTCGTATGTACGCAATTAATCAGTAACAAAAGTCAGGGTAGTGAACCAAAAATGCTAACCTTCCTGTAGACTTTATTTTGCCTAACCCTGTAGTATGGCCTACGGGCTATGAATATGTCTACGAGAGGTGCTCGCTCTCCTTCATTGCTGTGAAGTGCTACTTCTGTAATTGTTACTCCTAACCCTGCAGTGTTGCCTTCGGGCCCTACGCAGTGGTCTGTAGAGGAATTATCCTTTCTCTGATACTCTTTCGATTCGTATCTTAGAATCGAAAGTGCTTGCTTTAGAGAGTAAAAGTGAAGTGCAGAGTGCAGTGATACCCCTTGTGTAGTGGAGGGTGCGTCAGATCGGCCTCGTTTCGCCTCTAGGCCGGGACCTCTGCTTGACTCCCAGGACCCAGGGAGGGAGCATGTCGAAAGCCTAAGGAGGGTTACAAGGAACCCCCACCGATCTGGCGTGCCTTCGGCAGTTTCTGATGAAAATCCCCAGACTGCCAAAGTGCGTGCGCGTGCACGAATCCTGAAAGATTGCTTCTCGTCCTCCGAAGCGTCCTCCCCATGCAGGGGTTGGAGCTTTCGGAAGGACTCGCGCCCTCTAAATAGAAGCTTTATAGAAGAGGACGCTTCACGTCCTCTCTCTCTCTCTCGTTATGCGTTTCAGTGGAGAAGTAAGAAGGCGAACGTCGCCTGAACTCGTGTCCGTCTTTCCACCGAGAAATACGTAAAAGAAATCATAGTAGCAGGAAGCTTTTGAGAGCGGACGCCCGGGACGCTCGGATGGACTCCAGGCGCGCGCGGGTGCACGCCAAGTGCGCGCCAGTGGACGCCGAGCGCGCTCCAGTGGACGCCGAGCGCGTTCCAGTGGACGCCGAGCGCGCGCCAGTGGACGCCGAGCGTGCACCAGCGCACGCCAGGTGTGTGCCTGGCTGAACGTTTCTGTTGAACTCTTCAAGCTCTTGTTTCAGATATGGGCCTAAAGAATGTTTACCTCTACCTCCGGTGATACCTTCTAACCTCACCTGCAAAGAATGTGAAGTAGGCAGTGCTTCGGAGGAAGTTTTAAAGTGAACAGACAACTTCTTCGAAACCCAGCAAGACATCGGGTTTCGTGAATTCAAGAGGTCTCTGTCAATTAATATTGCTTTTCGCATAGAGGTGGGATGGAGTTAATGGAACAAAGCTCAAGGGAAGATCTCGTTTGCTCTACCGCAACCTTTGCCATTCGGCGGCCAATAAATTTAAGTTGCCACTACCGCAGTCAAGACTTTGCGATAAGGCAGTTACGGGTTATGTAAGGCTCGATGTCCTGCACGTCAGGACTCTCGGCAACGTTCAGTGGGATTCTTGCAAAGGCCACTCATCAAAAGGACGCTCTTCAGGAAAAGCGCAAGACAGGACTTCCTTTGCCATACTTGGCCAATAAATTTTTAAGTTTTAATTGTAGTGTATTACCGAAAACAATTATAGAGCCGTTGAATTTCCACGAGCGGCAGGATACTAAATTCAAATTTAGCGCGTCGGCGTCGCCAACACTGGTGGTGATGACGTCATCTCCCTCCACTCGCGGGAGAACAGGTACAACTGCCCAGGTGAATCCAATTCTTTTCCTGCCGGCGTCCGGTAAACATCGGTGGTCGGTGCTGCGGTTGGATGACTTTGCTTCGCTTTTTTTCTTTGTGGATTTGATCTTCGGAATTGGTGAAGTACTCTTTTTTGGCGTTGTTATTATTTTGCTTTTTATTTTAGGCGTTGCCATGTCGGATTCTAGTCCGTCGGGAGTTAGGTTTTTGCATCTCAGGATGTAAAAACTAGATTATCCAAGTTAGAGTATGATTCTCACACTAAATGTGTTAAGTGTAGGGGACAGGTTTGTTCAGCAGATCGAACATGTAACGAGTGTAGTGATTGGACTGATTCTCAATGGAAGTTTTTAGTTCATACTCGGAGAAATTAGCTAAAGACAGAATTAGAAAAGCAGCGCTTAGGGAAAGTAGACTTAGCTCTGCTTCGTCTTGCGATGCATCTGTCCTCTGTTTCTCCTCAAATTGTTATGTCTCCTTTAACTACACCTCCTATTCCTCCTACTAATAACCCACTTCTCCGGCTTCCCGTGTAGTTTCTTCCGAACACCATTGCCAGTCTGGAATTCGAGGTTAGATCAGAAATTTTCGGTACTAGCGAATACGGTTTTGCAAACTTGGTAATTCAGTTAAGACGTTTTTGGAGAAAGCGGCTTCAGGTAAGAGTGTAGTTGAGGGTGCGTCTGTCTGTCCTGACACGCTCCTAGACAAAGGTCACTGTCCAGCTCCCCCGCACCGGGGAGAAGACATACCGGAAGTCCAAGGGAGTCGATCGGGATTTGCCCACAGACAGGCGCCTCTCTTGTTGAGCCTTGCGCCCTCAACAAAATGGCTCGGTTAAGCGTTGGAAAGGTGTTGCGGTCAAGAACTGCCTTTCGAATGATTCAAGCGATTCGTCTCCGGTCGCGCGGCGCTCTTGGCGAGATTCGCCCGTTTCGCGTCCCTTAAAGAGGCGTTCAGGCGCCGATTCTTCGCCTCCTCCAGTCAAGCGGTATAAGGAGCCTGAGAGTAGGGTTGCACCGCGGCCGTTAGCCGGGCACGTTAGTAGCCTCGATCTGATCTGTGCCTTTTTCGGCTCCATCTACTAGTAGAGATTGTGGTTTTAGCGCTGTAGCTAGCAGTTCTAAGGGTTTTTCTTTAGGCGCTTTTTCGTCTGTTACGCCTGATGCGCCTGTTTCGCCTCGAATTTCGGCGGCTCCGAGCGAGGCGCAAGTAGTTTTTCCGCCTCCTGCTGAACATTTAGGCTCTTCCAAACCTACGTTAACTGTTTTGATTCGTCTCTGGCGCCTTTGCGCAAGCAGTTAGAGATGTTAACCAACTGGATGAATGAGTCCAAGGGTGGTTCGAAAACATTCAGATCAGGTTGTAGTTCCGTCTACTTCTTCGGCGGTATCGGAGAATGAAGAAGAAGTAGAGGAGAGGATTCACATACCTCTCGTGTTATTCTCGTCTCCTTAGATTTTTCTTCCGGTATCTTATCCAGATTATTTTGAGAAAGCGGCTCCGCGCTCCCCAACTTCGACTTTTTTGATGAGGAGGAAAACTTCAGACCCTCTCCTCCCAAAACTTGTTCTATCTAAAGCGGTTAGACATTCGTTGAAAGAGACTGAGAAATGGATGTCTATGAAAAAAAAAAAAAAAAAAAGAGACTTAGGGAAGGCTCTTTTTGCTTACCCTCCCTCTAAGTTGCTTCGTAAGATGGTAGGTAGGTTTTATGAATAACTGGGGAAGCTCCTTCTCTAGGAGTTTCTGCCTCCCTCCCAGGGAGACTTCTCCAGTTTAATCGATCCTCTAGAAAGATCTGCTTTCGCCGCAGCGAAAGTTTTCTTTACAGCGCCGGAGTTGGACCACGTTGTAAAGAATCAATTTAAACTTTTGGAAGTCTTTAGCTTCCTTGATTGGACTATTGGCGCTTTAGCGGCCAAGATCGAAGACTGTCCTTCTCTTTATCAGGAGTTAGCGGAGGATTGGATGGTGTTCTGTCCTGTGCGGACAAATCCATTAGGGATGGATGTGATGAGTTAGCTTCGTTGCTCATCGCCTTTGGTACCCTTAAGAAAAGGCAACTTTGGTGCTCCTTTGCTTCTAAAAGGGTTACTTCCCAACAGAAGTCTGCTCTCTTGTTCGCTCCTTTTGTGAAAGATAACCTCTTTCCAGACGATGTAGTGTTGTCAATTTCGTCTGCGCTAGATAAGAAATCTACTTCGGATTTACTGGCACAGTCTACTAAGAGACCTAAAGCTCCTGTGGAGACTGTTCCTTCGGTTTCTCCTCTGGCCCAAGTGCCTTTTCGAGGGAGAAAAACCCAAGCGCTTCTTTCGGCCGAAGTCGAATTTGCGACCTCAGTCTAAGGCCTCGGCCAAGTTAACAAACCTTCCAAATGAAAGCTCGGTTCTTCATGCACCAGTGGGAGCCAGGCTGGCTCTGTTTTGGGAGGAATGGGAAAACAGAGGAGCAGAAGCCTGGGTAGTGCAAGTACTCAAGTTCGGCTATCGTATTCCTCTCGTTTCACCTCCCTCGCTCAGACAAATTTCTGGCGCTAGCCGCCAGAAGTGGAAGCGCTTGTCTCAAAGAAGCGATAGAACAGATAGAAAGGGCGGGATTTTCCTCCCAGGCTTTTACAATCGACCTTTTGTAGTTCCCAAGTTCATCAGGGGGCTGGAGGCCGGTTTTGGATGTGAGCGCCCTGAACTTGCATGTCCAGAAAACAAAATTTCATATGGAGACCACTCGGTCGGTTCTGGAGTCCATCAGACAGGGGGATTGGATGGTCTCTCTGGACATGCAAGACGCTTATTTTCACATTCCGATACATCGCGAATCTCGGAAGTACCTGAGGTTCATGTTCGAAGAAGGCAAGGTGTTTCAGTTGTTTCGGGCGCTTTGCTTCGGACTAGCGACCGCTCCTCAAGTTTTCACCAGGGTTCTATCCCGATAGGAAGCTGGCTGCACATATTAGGAGTAAGAATCTCCCTCTATCTGGACGATTGGCTTCTCCGGTCGGAATCAGAGAGTCGGTGCATGAAGGACCTTGTTGGAACAACTCTGGATCTTGCCAGAAAGTTAGGAATTCTGGTCAACAAACAGAAGTCCCAGTTGGTTCCATCTCAGAGCATCCTTTATTTGGGGATGATTCTGAATGCTCAAGTTTTTCGGGCTTTTCTGTCCCCGAAGAGGGTTCAAGGCGCTCTGGAGACAGTTCAGGAGTTCTTGGACAAAAAAGGTAAGTTCTGCCAATCAGTGGATGAGGCTCCTGGGCAAATGACGTCAGTGGAGAAATTTGTGACGTTGGGAAGACTGCACATGAGACCTCTGCAGTTTTTCCTGAGAGCCTCTTGGTGCAGGAAGACCAACAACAGACTCGATTACCTTTCCTGCACAGATCAAATAAAAGAGGACCTAAGGTGGTGGCTCTCTCGAGCAAGGTTGGAAGAAGGGTTAGATTTACGACCCATCCTCCCGAACCTACAGTTCTTTTCCGACGCATCGGACACAGGTTGGGAGACCCTACTGGAAAATCAACGGACTTCAGGAGCTTGGTCGGAGAAGGAGAAGAAGTTCCAACAATAAAAAACAAATGTAAAGGAAACTGTTATGCAATTTTCTTCGGGCTCAGACAGTTTCGGAGCTTAGTAGAAGGTCGAGTAGTGGCAGTGCATTCCGACAACTCCAAGGCTGGGGTTCTCTCGTACGTGCGGAAAACAGGGGGGGACTCAGTCTTTCTCTCTGTACGAAGTAGCCAAGGATCTCCTCCTGTGGTCAAACGAAGCGAAGGTTCAGCAGCTAGTCCCGAGATTTGTTCCGGGAAAAGATGAACGTCCTGGCGGACGAGTTAAGTCGTCAACCAGCAATGTTACCTCTGGAGTGGACTTTGGACAACAAGATTTGTCAGAAAACTTTGGCGCCTTTGGGGGACGACGTCAATAGACCTGTTCGCGACATCAAGGAACAACCGTCTTCCTCTCTTTTGTTCTCCAGTCCCAGAATCCTACTATCTTGGTCGGTGGAACGCAAATGCTGTTGGATTGGTCGGGTCTGGAAGCTTATGCATTCCCTCCGTTCGGTCTAATAAGAGAGGTGCTGAACAAGTTCATGTCGCACAGCAATGTAACACTCCGACGTTAATCGCTCCCTTTGGCCCAGGAAAGAGTGGTTCCCGGACCTTCTCCAGTTGTTAGTAGACTTCCCCAGACTTCTTCCTCCAGAGAAGTGGCTTCTCAAACAACCTCGCCTTCAAGAGGTTCCACCAAAACTTGTCCGCTCTAGCTCTGACAGGGTTCAGGACTGTCCGGAATCTTGTCAGAGCGAAAGGATTTTTCAAGAAGAGCTGCAGAAGCTATCGCTCGTTGTAGGAGAGAGTCTTCTAACAAACTCTATCAAGGGAAGTGGAGAATCTCAGAGAGTGGTGTAGAAGTGCTAAAGTCTCTACTTTCTGCGACTCTTTAACAGAAATAGCAGATTTTCTTCTATTTCTTAGGAACTCTTAAGAAACTGGCTCCTGTTCGACGATCAGAGGATATAGAGCCATGCTCTCTCCGGTTTTTTCGACATCGAGGTTTGGATATTTCCTCCAATTCAGATCTGTCGGACCTCATTAGGTCTTTCGAAACCACTAAGCTCCCGCAAGATACAGGTGGCTTGGAAATTAGAGTGGTGGGCTTAAGTTCCTCATGGGGCCACACCGTTGAGCCTTTTTGAAAGTCGGCTTCACTCAGGAACTTGACTAAGAAGGCACTCTTTCTTATTGCACTAGCTTCTGCTAAGCGTGTCAGCGAATTGCACGCTATAGACAAAAGAGTCGGTTTCTCTTCAAGGCAATGCTGTATTTTCGGTATCTTGACCTTTCTAGCCAAAAATGAGAATCCTTCTAATCCATGGCCGAGGAGTTTTGTGGTAAGGAACTTATCTGATTTGGTTGGACATGAGGAGGAAGAAAGGCTCTTATGTCCAGTCAGGGCTATTAAGTCAGTATCTGTTTGCCACTAAGGGTATTAGAGGACAATCTTCTAAGCTCTGGACCTCGGTTCAAAAATCCCTCTCGTCCTCTCTCTAAGAATGCTATATCGTTCTTTATTAGAGAGCTTATCAGGGAAGCTCACTCGCAGTCCGAGAACTTTTTTGACAATCTTTCCGTTCTGAGAGTTAAAGCTCACGAGGTTAGAGCAGTGGCAACTTCTTTAGCATTCAGAAAGAATTTATCTTTAGCTCGATTCTTCAGAGCACGTTCTGGAGATCGAATTCGGTTTTTTGCGAGTCATTATCTCAAAGAGATAGAAACGGTTTTCGCCCGAGAATTGTATAAAACGTTTAGGTCCCGGCGTGGCGGTTTCTTTTGTTCTGGCATGGTGTTGGGAGAAACGGCACAGGGGTCGTCTCCTCTATGCTAACTTTTCACCTTGAATAGGTTGTCGAGTTCAAGGGAAGCTGGGGGTACTGAGTACCTGGGATACTCACCAGTCTGTTAGGTCAGATTTTACAATGGTTGGGTATATATGTTTTTAAATCTGGTGTTGGTGGACAAATGTTTTGTATGATTGAATTTCTGGTCTTAGCCCAGGGCAAGGGCAATCTTTGTTGTTACTATCCTCCGTCAGTCAGCCTTGACTCGCTTGAAACTACGGAAGGATTCCACTCCTGTAGAGGCTAACTTTGGCAAATTCCAATTCCTCTACAATAGTAAGAAGAGCACCGACCAGAGGCAGTAACAGTCTGCTGTAGCTCTCTTACAAGGTAAGGTACAACAGACACCTGAGTGTTTACTGGTATTGCAATAAATGTAACCATTTAAAATAAAAATACTAGTGGTCTACTGAATCCCACCTTCCCATAAAAGGGATTTTGACGAAGGAAAAATCTATTTCTGGGTGATTGGCTCGTGTCGCCATATGAAAGGATCCTTAATATCATTCTTTCTAGGTAAAATTAATCTTAAAATTTACCAGAGAAAAACAAAATTAAGACAAAAATGTCCAGTAAAACAAAACATGAACTCGCTCACTCTTAAAAGAAGTGTCGGTATGATAATAGGGGGGCGAGTGTGGAACACTACCACGAGACAATCACCAATTAGAACTTCCAATCAGAATCCCCCCAAGAGAGAGCCGATACCAACGGGCGATGCAGCCGCTACTACTACTACTAGAGGACGCCACGGACAGCAGCGCCCCTAGCGGACATCCTTAATCTAAAAACATCTTGTCCTGCAAGGGGGAACAACCCAAACAGGGGGGTTTCATAGGCGACACACCAATCACCCAGAAATAGATTTTTCCTTCGTCAAAATCCCTTTTCTGGGCTCAGCTCGTGTCGGCCTATGAAAGAGAGTACCAGAGAAAACAGACAAGATGGAAAAAAAGGAACAATGAAAAGCAGTGTAAAATGATGGATATAATATAAGTAAATCAATTACAGCATACAAACTAAGCACTTAAACACTAACTTATATTAAACAGTAAAACAATAGAACGTTAGTAATCCTAAAGTACTTAAATGGTAAAATTAAAGTAAATTACAGAGATGCATGTAATATAAACAAACAAAAGGATTTACTTAACATATTTACAAAAT
Source organism: Macrobrachium nipponense (assembly GCF_015104395.2). NCBI lineage: Eukaryota > Metazoa > Arthropoda > Malacostraca > Decapoda > Palaemonidae > Macrobrachium > Macrobrachium nipponense. The sequence continues at coordinate 80,067,914 of NC_087211.1, read as the reverse complement.
ATACAAACTCATTGTGTCCTACCCTAGCATAAAAATAAGGGTAGGTACACTGAAGTCCATCATTAATATAAGTATGGCAAAATATATACAAACACATTGTGTCCTACCCTAGCATAAAAATAAGGGTAGGTACACTGGAGTACATTATCAGTACAAGTGTGGATGTCCCTAGCAAAAAAAATAAGGGACAATCCACTATATGATTCAACGGCTAAGGCTATGATATTCGAGTAGCCTGGCGATAGGGTGAGGCATGTTGGATGATGTAGGTAGAAAGGAGACCTGGATCTATACTACAACTACAGACAGTACAGGGGAAACAATGTTTCCCGCTGCTACTGCTGAAAACTTTAAAGATTCAAGGACTTTAGATAATGCCGTTTAAAGACTGTCGGGGATTTCCATCCAGTATACTTTCTAAGATCCTCAAAGTTCATATGTTGAAAATAATTAATTGAGGTGGCTACTCCCCTGATATCATGTGCTTTTGGGAATGACTCAGGTTGGCTTGTTTAATGAAGTAAAGGATTTGTTGTCTAATACCTTTTACTGACAAGGTACCACCTTTTTCTCTCATGAAGAGAGCACCTGAGGATCTTGAAGAAGTACGAGATAGAAAGGCTCTAAGAGTTGATATGGGCAGAGAGAAGGATCCTGTGGAAGTGGGATAACCTTCCAAGGGAGCCCACCTTGCAAGAGGATCCTCATTTTTGGCTAAAAAGCTACGATCCGGAGCAAGTAGAACTTCTCCTGATGGGAGGAATTCCCACATGACCCGCATCCCTGGACTAGAGCCGACAGTCTGAAATTCTGGCTCCTGAGGCTAGGCTTTAATAAGAATAATGTCTTCCTCAGGAGCATTTATGATGTAACAGATGAGTTGTCAGTATCTGAGCTAGTTTGAGGACATCATTCAAGAACCATGAAACTGTAGTAGGCCTCTGAGAAGGTCTAAGTCTAGCACAGGCTTTAGGGATAGATGTGAAATAAGATTCAGTCAGATCTATCTGAAAACCTACTTGAAAGATTTCTTCAAAGCCGATTTATGAGTGGTAATCGTGCTAGCTGCTAAACCTTTTTCAAACAAGGATCTGAAAAAGGATATAGCCAAATTAACTGTCATGGTTGTAGTGTTCGATTCTCTCAAGAAAGATGCTAATTTTTTAACAGCTGAGTCATATTGTCTAATGGTTGACTCTCTCTTTATCTGATTCTAGGAAGAGAATATTCTGTGGGTCAATATCAGCATCTTTATTAGCCGCAAACTTCATGAAGTCCATAAAGTTAGGGTCTGGAGAATTCCTGAGGAAGCGAACACAGTCCTCATTTGTACTGATTGTGATACTTGCTTGGGATTTGGATCAGTCCTTGAGGTCGGAGACCCAATTCCAGAAGAAGAGGATACCAGTTCTCTTGGGCCAGTCCGGTGCAATCAGAGCTACTATCCCTTTGAAAGACCTTAGTTTGCTTAGGACTTTCAAGAGAAGATTCACTGGAGGAAAAATATAAATTCTCCTCCACTGATTCCAATCCAACGACAGGGCGTCCGTGGCATAAGCCAGAGGGTCCAGGTTGGGGGCCACATAGCAAGGGAGCTTGTGGTTCGCTTGTGAGGCGAAGAGATCCACTTGGAGACCTGGGACTCTCCGGTCTACCACTGGAATGACCCGTCGTCCAGAGACCACTCTGATTCCAGAGGAACTGACCGGGAGCAGGGCGTCTGCTATCACATTTCTTACTCCTGCCAGGTGAGTGGCAGACAGATGCCATTTGTGTTTGTTTGCTAATGCAAAGATGGCTATCATGACATGATTCACATGCTTGGATTTGGCCGGACCCTCCTCTGTTGATGCAATGAACTACCACTGCACTGTCCAAAACTAGCCTTAGATGAGACTTCTTCGGGGGAAGCAGTCTCATTCAGAGTAAAGAAAAACTGCCATTGCTTCCAACACGTTTATGTGGAGCTGGCGAAATTGAACTGACCAAGTCCCTGAACCTGTTTGAACTGAGAGTATCCCCCCCACCCGGACAGGGATGCATCCGTGTGAATGGTTAACACTGGGAAGGGATATTGAACGGGGTACTTTCTTGGCTAAGTTCTTTACTTTTGACCAAGGCCGTAGTTTGGTTGCGGAGGATCTGTGGGATTACTGACAACTTGTCTCGATATTTGGAGTTTGCTCTTGACCGCCAAATTCGATTTATATCTTTCAGCCTTGCTTTCAGAAGGATATCTGTTACCGAAGCAAACTGAAGAGACCCTAGGATTCTCTCCTGGTTTTCTTCTTGACGTTTGTTTGCATTTTGAGAAATTGCCTGACAGATTTTGCTATTTCCTTCCGTTTGGCCACTGAATTGACAGAGTTGTGGGAAGACAAATCCCATTGGATTCCTAGCCACTGCAAAACGAGATTCCGGAGTAAGTCTGGATTTCGTTTTGTTTATCTGGAACCCCAGATGTTCCAGAAAGTGAACTACCTTTTGGGTAGCTTTGAGACATTCCTCGACTGTTGGTGCCCAGATCAACCAATCGTCGAGGTATGCTGCTACCATGATTCCCTGAGCTCTCAATTGTTGAACAACCACTTCTGCTATTTTTGTGAATACCCTGGGGCTACATTCAGACCGAAGGGCATCACTTTGAATGAGAATGTTTGATTTCCTAGCCTGAATCCTAGGAATGGGCGGAAGTGCCTGGCTATAGGGATATGATAGTATGCGTCTGTAAGATCGATGGAGCATGTGACGGCTCCACGCGGAAGTAAGGTCCTTACTTGCGAGAGGGTAAGCATCTTGAACTTGTCGCAACGAATGAAAGAGTTTAGCTTTGACAAGTCTAAGATTACCCTTCTTTTTGTTGAGCCTTTCTTTGGCACGCTGAATAAGCGACCTTGAAATTTTAGATGCTTGACTCTCGCAATAGCTCCTTTCTGAAGGAGTTCTTCCGCGTAATCTGTCAATTCCTTTGACGGTATCTGTTGGAATGATTTGATTGGAGGAGGATCTTTGATCCAACTCCAGCCCAATCCTTTGGACACTATGCTCTGTGCCCATTGCTGAACCCCCACCTGTGGCAGAAGAGGAACAGCCTCCCTCCTACCTGGGGAGCCTCATTGTTGATGGGCGGGTTGGCCACCACGCCCTCCTCTGAACTGCCTGCTCCTTGTCCCCCCTTCCTGCGTCCACGAAGTGACTCAAAGCCCTAACCTCTCGCTGACCTCTCGCTGACTGTGCCTTGAGCCTCATATGTAGGGTTGAAGGCCGGCGAGATAGCGTAGGAGGTGGATGGCTGAGATTGAGGGGACAACAGGAGGATAGGCTGATTCTGCTTGGAACTAGCAGGTTGTCCTTGTTGGGTAACTGGGACCGCCTGCACAAATTGCTGCTGTTGCTGGAGTTTTTTATATGGCTGGAACCTCTTACCAGCCTTCTTCTGTTTCTTGCCAGCAGTGGGAACGGACTCCTGTTTCCTCTTCGAGGAATACCCCACCTAGCTCTAAGGCTCTGGTTGAGCCTAGCAGCTTCGTGGTGTACTTCGTTAACCGCGGACTCTGGGAAGAGATCCGCTCCCCACATGCTAGAGGCCAAGAGTCTATTTCGGCTCATGCCTAATGGTACACTCTTGTAGGACTGCTTCCGGCAGTTCCTCCTAGCCTGGAAGAAATCAAAAGCGTCCGTTAGAACCGTCTGGAACTGAGATTTCGCCAGAATCTTGAACAGCGGTTCCGTAGCATAAGAGAGGGCAGCCATTTCCGTAATTATAAGGGAATTGAGGGACCTGCCAAACCTGGTTCGCGCATCAAACTCTGCCTGGATTAGGGAATCCGGCAGCCTTGGTAGTTTTCTCGCCGAACTGGTCCATGGCGCAGTCCGGTTTGAGCTTACCAAGCGTGAATGTAGCTGGCAAGTTCTCCACAATTCTCCGAAAGCCGGGAAGAGTGGAGAAGTAGACTCCGCCTCCCTCAACTGTGGGATGGGTTCATCCTTGAGGACTGCCTGAAGGGACTTCTCCACTAATTTCGTGGCGAACGGAAGAGAAACCTCCTCTTCCGCCGTCGAAAAGAAAATAGTGAAGGGACTCTTGTAGGCCTGGAGTTTGGTGTTCGTACACTCCCAGTCCTCAAGGCAGTGAACCCATTCCCGCTGAGCATGATCTCTACTATATAGGACCGACTCTTTAGAGATCTTGTCTTCCCTCGTCAGAGCCGTTGGCATCAGCCTAGCATAACCGATGAAAGGCTGCGTCAGACCCGGAGGGTAAAACTCGAAGTCCTCAATCCTTCGAGTTCCACACTCCGGGATAGAGATCATCCCATCCTTGAACGGAGCGTAGGCAGCTACTCTCCATGGGTTCTCCATAGAGAAAGCTGGCAAAGAGTCATATGGCGGGAGTTGAAGAATCCCAGTGCTTGGCGCTGGGGAGACTGGAAGAGGGACCTGAGATAGCCCCGCTACTCGGTCCTCATTTTCTCTCATCCTGTTGAGAGATCTTGAATTGACTGGCCTGACTGAGACAGAGTGCTTGACAACTGTGCAAACATCTTGCTCGAACCGTGTCCCCAGGGCGGAGACTTGCGAGCCAACCAGCTCGCCACTGTTGCATCACCACTGCTGAGAAAGCAGAGGGATCAAAGGTGCTAGGGCCTGCTACCCCTACCGGCGTAGCCGGAGTGGAAGCGGTGGAGGCGGGAGAAGGCAGTGGCTCGGCGGGAGCGCGAGCCTTCTCCTTAGAAGCCTTGCTTCTGGAGCTCTTTGGGTGAGAAGAGCTCTGCCTTGCTTTCACCGCATCGGCGTAGGAAGTCGACGACTTCCTAGCCGAAGAAGACGAAGACGACTTCTTCGAAGTTGTCTTGGCCAGAGTCTTCGGTTCTCTCTGTCCCTTCACCTTTGCGGGTACAGAGAGAGCGGGAGAGCGGGTAGGGATCTCAGATCCCACAAAGCCTTGGAATGAAGCACTTGAAGAGGGGACAGGAGAAGATCCAGAAGCACCCAAGGAAAGACCTTGGGCGCCCGACACACCTACCTCAACCAACAAATCATCCACCCCTACCGCCATAGGTTCGACGTTAAGGTCCAGGGCAGCGACGTCCGGGACCGACTCCTGGGAGGCTACGACATCAAAGGACTGCTGGAGGTCTTGCTGGATGGAGGCTATCAGCGGGGCAGCGGACAAGGGGTCAACGTAACCTGTCGACTTGCCCGCGGGGAAGATCTGGACGGCCAGCTTCTTATCCAGAATGTAGGGCTGGCCTTTGGCGGCGTTCTTCCCGAAGCCGCCCACCCACGCTTTCAGGTGGCGAGGGCGACTTCCCTCACACCAGTATGCCTGAAGAAAGCGAGATTAGCTTCCAATGGTGGAACGGGGTTAACAAACTTATGACTAAAAGTTGTTAGTAAAATGATAAGTAAGCCTATAACGGACTTACCCCATCTCCCAGCTGACCGACCAGGTCGTAGCAGATGGCGCAGGCTTCAGGGTGCCAGACGATCGTCTCGTTGTAAGACGTGGCACAGGGGGCGTGAGACCTACACTCATCGTGTCCACAGGGGTCGAACAGCGTCGCGTTACACGCTGGGACCTGGCAGTTGGTAGCCTGTAAGTGGAAAGATACATGAGTACCAGGTAAACACTTACAGTCTAACAGATGCTCCGCTGGTGCCGGAGCGATAAAGTTAGATTAAACCAGAGCCCCGCCAAAATACGTGTGGTAACCAGGTTGGTTGAGCTCTCTAGGCTATAGCTCCGCTGATGGCGGAGACACAAAAGAGAAACCAACCAGGAGTGGTGGTAAAAGGAAACCACGACGGAAAATGGTGGGGATGGAAGATAAAATCATATAACAATTCATTGTAAAATTAGGGTATATCCTTAAAAATAGTAATAATAATAAAACAACCTCCCTCCGCCCGTCTACTAGAAGAGTGCGCGGGTAAGAAGCAAGCTCCCTTCCGGTAGCGGGGGAGAGATGTAAGGATATAGTAGGCAAGCAACCGACCACTAGAGGTGCCCACCCCGCTCGCTAGCGGAGCCAGTAACCTCCAACCAAAGGTGCCCCGGCTGCGACGGAAGGCTCCTTTCGTATAGCGAGGCAGATGGCTGAGCAACTGGGGAGGGGGGGAGGAAGGTCTCGGTGTAACACGGCGGGAGCGAGAGAGGGGGGGAGGGATGGCCTACTCCTCCCCGCCTCACCAACTACCGCATGGAGACTCGGTACCTCATGAGTGGTCGCCCTATACCCCCCGCTGGGAGGAACCCCTGGCCGCCTCAGAGAAGTAGAGAGAGAAGGCAACTGAGGTTGTCATGACAACCAAGGGGTCCCCCAGCTCCTCCCTATACCAGAAGGGGAGGGCGGGGGCAGGGTAAGGTGCGATGGGACACGTGACCGCAAGTGGCCTAGGCCGCGAGCAAACACAACCGTGAGATGGGCCACGTGAACCAGGCTGTACCAATACAAGGAACAAGCACCCTAGGCTAGCCTAACACCCTAAATGTAATAAATAATACATCGAAAAGATGGAAAAGACACTTTTAGTAAAAAGAGAAAGAAGACCAGGAGGAGGCAGACTGTTCCAAGAAACAGAGGCCTACTCGGAGCCAGCGATAGCCGATGAAGAGCAAGATCCGGGATGCTGGGCCGGAATAATAATAATAGCCCTAAATACCAAACTAAGAGAAATGGTAGGAGGGCTGAACTAGCTAAAACTCGATGTAAAAACAATGAACGTAATAAAGTAAGCCCATAAGTATAAGAAGTCCCAGTATGGAGGACCGGGAATTCTTACGAGGCAGCATGGCGCCGCCACGAGACAACCAGGGAACCGTATATGACCTATTTAAGAGGAAAATACTGGTACCCGGAAGATAAAAATGTAGTAAAATATTACTTATGAGTTACTTAACTTAGCCGTGGCAATAGCTGAGCGTTCCATGGTAGAATACAGGATAAATCCAAAAATAGCACAGCACAAGGAAAATGACGTCTTGGCGCTAGCGCTAAAAATTAAGGATGTCCGCTAGGGGCGCTGCTGTCCGTGGCGTCCTCTAGTAGTAGTAGTAGCGGCTGCATCGCCCGTTGGTATCGGCTCTCTCTTGGGGGGATTCTGATTGGAAGTTCTAATTGGTGATTGTCTCGTGGTAGTGTCCACACTCGCCCCTATTATCATACCGACACTTCTTTTAAGAGTGAGCGAGTCAGTTTTTTACTGACATTTTCTTAATTTTGTTTTTCTCTGGTAATTTTAGATTAATTTTACCTAGAAAGAATGATATTAAGGATCCTTTCATAGGCCGACACGAGCTGAGCCCAGAAATGTGTAATCAGCTCTATAATTGTTCGGTAAGACACTACAATAAAAATGAAATTTTCATTATTAAAATGAAGTTTTATTGTATACTTACCGAACAATTATGATTATACCCACCCTCCTCCCCTTAGGTGGACGGACGGGCAGAAAGAATTGGATTCACCTGGGCAGTTGTACCTGGTTCTCCCGCGAGTGGAGGGAGATGACGTCATCACCACCAGTGTTGGCGACGCCGACGCGCTAAATTTGAATTTAGTATCCTGCCGCTCGTGGAAATCACGGCTCTATAATTGTTCGGTAAGTATACAATAAAACTTCATTTTAATAATGAAAATTTCATCTTTAGCAGGCATTAGTTGTGATACGGGAGAGGAAGCTGGTTGGAGAGTTTCTTCCTCTTCCCAGGATAATTTTGCAAGCTTTTTAGCCCATCTGAAAGGTGTTTTTCAGATGATATATTTTGTTAGTTTCTAGTCGGGACTACGCTGCCGATTGAAACATCGTCGTTCTACCTGCCGTAAGCCCAGTCTCTTAACAGGATTCTTGCCCCTTCCTCGTTTGAGACGGAATCGAAAAAATTAATGCTTGACTCCCTGGATTACGTTTTGTCAATTCAGTGACTTCACCCCCATTGACAATATACTTTCGTTTTGTCAAGTAAGTGGGTATCCCCTCATTGACAAAATATCTCTTTGTCCCGTAAATGGGTTAGTTCTCATTGACAAACATCTCATTAACTTGATATTGCGTAAGCGAATAAGCTCTTATTGACAAGATTCGGAAGAGCTCTCATTCGTCATTCGCAGACTCGTACAAGAAATAGACTTGTAGACTACGTCAATGAACGCTTATGTCCAGTAACATAAGAAGCTTGAGCTGACTGCTTCGATTCTCTTAAGTTTTGTTCATGAAACTTGCCTGTCAGATAGTATGTAGCTGTATTTCCGAATTCACTATATATATGTCTGCCAGGTAAGTATGAACAAACTTTATTGTGATATAATTTCATATTTTGCCTTGCGTTATTTTACTTCTGGTTGGTTCAAGTCATATACGCTTGCTGTAGTTACCTCTTCGGATGGCAACCGAGAGGTCTATTGTCTATTTTAAGGACATTTAATCGTTACTCCCTGCAGCCTTCCAGGAGTTTCCGATTTATCTTTTACCGTTGTATGGTAGTGTCTGACGACACAAACGCATCTATAATTTAGCGTTTTCTGTTTCGCTTAAATATACCAGCTTGAGAGTCTTTTCGGCTCAAAAATAACGGACCTATTTCTTCGTAGAATAGGTAGCTGGCAACCCAGACATAAAGTTAAGACGACGACGTTCGTAAGCTGCTGGCTGCTGCTGTCACGCTGTGCTGTCATGCGCCGTAGGTTACGTCTCTCTCTCCTGCGGGATTGACTGACTAACCGTATCTCTGTGCTGGCGGTTACGTCTCTCCTGCGGGATTGACTGACTAACTGTAACTCTGCCCTACAATCACGGACTTTAGCCTAAGATTGAGGGGGATTTCTTACGTGAATGAATAAACGTTGCATTCGTTTTTGCCTTACTATGTTCAACAGAGTTATCTCTTAATCCTTTCGGTGCTCGTTACCGCACGGTATAGAACTACGAGGTCTACCGCAACATTGCACTTTTATATGCTCTCCTGCTTAGGCAAAGCGCAGCCTTATTAGGGAAGTAAGCATACTCGGGGAGGGAATGGATGGAGCTTGCTGGGGACCATTTCCTTCCTGAAGAAGTTTGTTTTTTTCCCCGAATAGACTGCAATTCAGACCACAGTTTTTTTCCTACCGGGAAACTGAAATATTATTCAAGATCTAGGAATGATTCTGAACATCTCTCAGTGCGTTTATCACCTGAGGTGATAGAAAGAAGGTGCCGGACATCTGGATAGGGTTTCAGATGTCCTGGAGGATACTTAATCTGAAAGAAGTAAAGCGATTCGGTAGTCCCTCCAGTCCTCGTAACGAGTTTTGGGAACCAGTGGTCCAGATCACTCTGATATTCAGCTCTCTCATATCTTAAGAAAGTATCTTCTCTCGGTCCCTGTTCGAGTTTACGAGAAAGCCTATTATAACAACAGGCGTAGAATGTAACGATCCTCTAGAGGTTCGTTACCGGATTGCGAAGTCCGTACGAATAGTCTCGATCGACGGCAGCAACTATTGACTTCCGAGTGAATCTTTCTTTAGAAGTAAGTTTGAGAGTTGTGGAGACTTTAGGGACGCCCTTTCATCTTCTCTTCGATATGTTGAGGACGAAGAGGCTTCTTCTTCTCTGCTCCCTTATTCTCGATCCGGATCGGTACCATTAAACGCCATCCTATGATATTGAACGGGGATGATATTTAGTCTCTTTTCCCTTTTTTCAATCGCTTAGGAAATGTATAAGAGGATTTATGACGTCACAGGGAGCGACAATGACGCTGATCGCCCCATGTTGGCCTTCAGGATCCTGGATTCACGAGGTCACATACTTCCTAGTTCACTTTCCAAGGACCTTTTCCGAGAGAGTCGGTTCTACTCTAACTCGAAAGGTACCTATAACCTCTCCGCTCTGAGTCTTGACTACGTTCAGGCTATCGAGATGTTACAGGAATAGATTACCGTCTTCCATTTCCGTCTGAAGAATGGGATAAGCTGGCAGTCACAACTATTAAAGAATACGCAAATATGTTGTTGACGGCCTTTGGGCTCAGAGATTTGCGTCTGTCAAACAACAAAGCCCTTCGCGATCTTTGAGTTCTGTGGAATCTCGAACCTCGCTCACCATCTACTTTTTGTCTCACCTGTTTCTCGGAGTCAGACACTCGTGCGAGATCGCGACATATAGTAGCCCTGAGTTTCTTGTTGACGAAGTCGGTTGCGTTTATACACCCCCCGATGATCGTGTAACATGAGACCAGGTTGGACTGTCAGGCATTCTTCCTTCGGGACTGAATCGCCTTTTTGCTCCTCGCTCCTTTCTCCTGGCACCGGAAGCTCGAGTCAGGAGTTGATTCGCTGACGACGTTGGGTTTGCGTTGATACACCCCCAAGGTTTGCTTAGATTGAATCGCCCAGGCAGTCCAGACACTCCATCCTTCAGCGAAGATAGTGCCTTTATGGTCTTCAGGGTACAGCCTTGCTGTCCTTGATTCGTCTGACTGGTCACTGGTCGGTCACCTGACTATTAGTACAGACGGACTGACTGTGCATGTCCAGAATCGAAGCTTTCAATATGGAACTTAGACGTAGTCTGAAGTTCTTGATGTTAAAGCATTCGAACCTCTCCTACCTGTTAACTTCTTGCATGTGATCAGGAAGGCCTTCTTCTAACCACCCTAGATACGACAAGAGGGTTAGTGAAATTTTAAGCCATCGTCACAAGTTTTGGCTTTAGAGAACACAAGGCGGTGTGCTCTCTAACCCTTCCGTTGTGGCCTAAGAATGGTAACCCGTTTTGTCCTTGGGCCAGGAGCTTGGAAGCAGGATGGCACAAGTTAGTGGGATGGGCAGGAGCCAGGAGAGAGTCCTGTGCCCTGTCGGGTCTCAAGTTTTATCTACATAAAACTCAAGAAAGTCGAAGTCAATTGGGCAATCTGCAGTGTTCAAAAAGACCAGACTTGCCCATATCGAAGAACAGCCTGGCTTTAGTGTTAAGGAGTTCTTTCAAAAATGCTCCTTCATTGTGTTTGCACAAAGATTGAAATCTTTTATCTGAATGCTCACGAGGTGAGGGCGCGGCCCTCGGAAGCATTTTCAACAGAGCATGGCACTCAGCAACATCCTGAGTACCATGTTTTAGCGAAGCAACTCTGTGTTCACTTCACACTCCCTGCGAGATGTGAAGATGGCATATGAGATCTGCTGCGCGCTAGGGCCATACGTGTCTGCAGACACAATCTTGGGGGCAAGAAGTACCACTCATCCTATCCTGTAGAAATGGTTAGGAAGAGCTCTTAATTTAGTTGTTGAGTCGCCGACAACGGCGACTTCTTAACTCTTAAGCCTTAGTTAACACACCTTAACTTTGGCTAGGTTGGTCAGGTGGTGATATATATTTTTATATATATATATATTTATTTTACTTCTTAGCCCTCATGGTATGGTCATATGGTCTAGTCACGTCGTGGTCCTGCCCCTGTTGCCAGATCATCTGGAGTGCACCAAGCTATACTAGGTCTCTACCTCGCTGGCAACTCTAGTAGCACAAGCAGACTTACGTGGCAGTAACCACGAAGCCAGCTATGCTAACAGGTGGAACCAAGATGTAAATCATCTGCATGCATTTGTTTCCCAAAATCCTTCTATTCTGTCCCTTCCCACCTCCAAAGTGGGGATTCAGCTATATATATATCTGACAGGTAAGTTTCATGAACAAAATGATATTGTTATGATACATAAAGTTTGTTCATACTTACCTGGCAGATATATATAATCAAGTACCCACCCACCTCCCCTCGGGGACAGTGGAAATAAAAAATTATGAATAGAAAATGGGAATGGTTCCTGATACCCGCCTCCCAGCGGCGGGAATGGGTACTAAACCACCTGTCCGACCACTGCGTGTGTCGGAAGTTTTTTAAAATTCTGTCGGACTTCAGAAAATACAGCTATATATATATCTGCCAGGTAAGTATGAACAAACTTTATTGTATCATAACAATATCATTTTCTATGGTGTGTTCTGTGAGAATTTTTGGTTATTTCATCCTTAGTTTGTTGTGAAATATTCTATTATATTTTTTTTACATAACCTTAGAATATGGGGATGATTTTTGATATCTCATCAACTCAAAATTTCTCTTGTAAATGTAGAAGTTTCGGCTTACTACATTTGTAGGGAAAGGACACCACACAGGAGTCCCAATAGTATTTATTATTTTATTCAGAGTACATCTCAAAGCAGTCCAGAATAAAAAGATGTGTCCTTATAAGCAAGCAGTATTGCATACAGACACCACCCTACTTTTGAACTTCAACTTAAAACATGTAGAGCTACAAACAAATGGGATCGTAAATTATGATTGTGTTCAGAGCGCTTCCCTTTGCCACCTGTAAGTTCAGATTTTGTTTTGCACACTTATTCTGTGCAAACAGTTCTGTAAGTACAGTGTATTGTGTTTTAGGATGGAAAGACGTACAGTACTGTATAAATTTAATACATCATACTGTACTTAAATAGGCATGGAGAGTGCAGTAACCAGCTTACAAATAATTCAACATACAAATGGCCACCAAGAACGTAACTTGTTCGTAAGTAGGGTGGTGTCTGTACTTTGTCTCATTGGAAATCTAGCTGATGCAACATTACCTTCACAGGTCTTAGAACTTTTGGCGATGTGAATGAAGAATCAGCGAAGGGGTCCCACAGTCCTGAGGGATTTATCTGGAGGAAACTTTAACAGCAACTTAGGAACGGCAGCCGATGAAGACCTGCAGATTTTTGTTGTCGGTGACTGTAGTGGCGAGATATGTTTTTGATTGATACCCTGACCGGCATTTGACTCAAGACAAAAGGGTGAGGTTTGGAATGTTTTTATGTTTGCCCGTAATTAGTAATCTCCTGTGCAATACGTATAGGGTCCCTTTTACGGTGAGATTGCAGAAATTGTTCCAGATTAGGTATTTGAATGTTCATTTTCATCATTTTTTTGTGGAGGACAATGTTTTATTATTTTTATTATTATTAGAAGGAAGTAGACTCACTCTCAATCATGTCCAGTTAAAAAGTTGGCTGCACTGGTCAAATCTTATATTAAGTCTTCTCAGTTTTTCCATGTGACTTGTTTTTCGTCTATGTTAATTTTGGTTAATAATTGGCCAATGTTGATACTTCAGCAAAGAGAATTATATTAACAGCATTTATACAGCAGTTTTATTCTCTATACAAGTGCATTATTATTATTATTATTATGATTATTATTATTATTGATGTTATGATAATTATGATCTTATTATGCAGGTAATGAGATCACATTTGCTATGGTAAATGCCAAAAATTGCAAAAGACCAAAGTATGTAAAGGGAATGTTGTGTTTTGTGAATTTATCAGATAATGGTAGAATCATTACATTTTAAGATGGAGAATAGAAGTCACGTATTTCTAGGAGAAGCTTGAAGATTAAAAACTGGACATATCATATTTGTACTCCATGTAGTTGTAAACATTTCATACATTTAATATAGTGTTTGTGCAGTCTTTACTGTTTTATGTCAAAAATTTCAAAATGTTATATTTTCATTAGGAGCATGTATCAAGGAAAGAAGAAATAACTGTATTAAATTTTATTTTAAAGTTTTGACAATTTTCATTAATATAGTATTTTCATGGTATTTTATTCTGAAAGATTCATTGATTTTAGGGAGTCCTTGGATGCGCCTCAGACTGTATATAAAGGCCCAGGAACCATCTCCAGCATAAACGAGCACATGAACAAGGAACCAGAAGAAGGGGCACCATTGCCAGAAGACAAGGACCCAAATATCTTTTTGAATGTCGCACTAATAGAAGACGACGCTTCCGTTTCCAAAGCTCCTGATGTGTCCTCGAAGATAAACAGGCCTATAGTAAGAACAAGTCTTCATAGGAAGCCGTCGTTATCTTCTGCTGGCGGCAGGCAGTATGTGAAGTTGATGTCCCAGACTAAACCAAGACTGCCTTTGCGAGATAGTAGCACATGTAAGTAATTTGAAATGATTTCCATAGAAGTTCTTAAGAATTTTTTTTTTTTTTTTGGGTAACACTGCATGTGAAACAAAGCACATTTACTTAATGACAAATTAATGTTGATTAGGTAACAACGCAATGGAGTTGCTTGATAAAACTGTACCAACCACCTTGATTAAGTCAGTCAGCATATGTAGAGTACCATGATTACTGGCAGAGCAGAGGTTATGGGAGCGGTAATGTAGTTTCACAAGCACTCCAGAATGATCAGTGTTTGCTCAACACTCGTCAGCCTATGCGGAGTGTTGAGCTTTTCCTAGTTGAACAAAGGCTATTGTATGAGGAATTTTATGTACATGCACTCCAGAACTATTAGTGTTTTCCCTGCACTCGGCCTTTGCATCATCCATGCAACATTCATTCTTATTTACACTTCACAAATTTTGTTTATTTAAAGCAGTACATATACCCTTTGTACTGAAAAGTCTGTGGCTTAGGACATAGTGTGGATACAGGAAAAGGATATACTTGGCAAAGTATTACTGTAGTTTGGAAGTGAAAATTTTTTTAAAAAACAATGTTTTTCTAAGCTCTTACAAATTTAATTACATTTTTTAATGAAACCAGGTGGTGTATTATATCATAGATGAAGTTATTAGGAAATCTCATATTCGTAGCCTTTTTAAATAAAGTTTTATATTTTAATTTGCTTAAAGCTATGTACAGCTGTTCATTTATTAAAGCACTGATTATTTATTGTTCATTTAAAGGTAATACTACATTTACATAATCATGGTATCTGTAGTTGATCGACATCCATGTCTAGAAAGCAAGAACTTGCTTGAGTGTTTATTATCTGCCATATTTCCTCGGTGAAAACTCATGCAATGTTACAGTAGACACAGATACATGCAGTAACACTGAGTATTCTTAATTTCTCTTACAGTGGATAGTCTTCCAGTGTCAGTAACACTGAATACATATTCTCAATTTCTCTTACAGCGGATAGTCTTCCAGTGTCAATAAAACTGAGTACGTACTCTCGATTTCTCTTACTGTTGTAGTCTCCAGTGTCAAACACTGATTATTCTTGATTTCTTTCACAGGGGATAGTCTTCCAAATGTCAGAACACTGAGTATTCTCCAATTTTCTTTACAGTGGACAGTCTCCCAACCACTTTAGCTGAAGGATCCGTGATACAGACTAACAAAGGGGAGATGATGGCCTACAGTCTCTCGTCTGTTACTAAAGACGAGTCCCCTGGAAAGAAAAGTGTTTTGCATAACATTGCTTCATCGTTTGGATCATGGGTAAGTAGGTTCATTCAGGTAGGTTGCCATTGTTGAATGTATCTGAAACAGTGAGTCTAAATAGGATCTTTTTATTTTTTTTTGCACATTTATTTTATATTCCGTGTATTTATACCAAAGCCTGAAACTCATCCTCAATGTAAATTCAACTTTATCCAGCATTATGGAGAACTTCAAGTTGTTGCTTGGAAATATACATGGAACAACTCAATCTTATATTGCTTTTCAGTTGAAGCAGTCCTGAGGCCAGTGGATCAAGAGAAAGAACTTAACCCCACAAATGTCAAGAAAAGGTAAGGAACTAAAACTAAGTAATATTCTTAGAGTACAATGGTACATATTTGGACCACTGTGGCATTCAAGGAGAAATGTGTACATTTTAAGTTTGGAATGTAGGCTCGCACTTTCCAAAGTAAATGGCAGTTATATCTTCCTCACTTCTACTTGCTGCATTCAACATCTCTGAATACTTGCTACATTGATGGAAGCAATGCATTCTCATATTGACCAAACTCGCGATTTGCATTGTATTTTTCTAACTGAAATCACAGTGTTTATATTTTCCTTGCCGAAACGCAATTGTAATAATCACAATAAAATATCAGATGGAAATACTTCCTTGGATGACAAATGGAAATTTGTGCTCCATGTTAATTACATAAAAAAGTGTTTGGTTAAACAACAACACATTTTTAACTGTTCAGTAACTTTCTGTTACGTATTGCTATACGGTGACTAGTTTTCCCTATTTTTTCTTTTTCCCCTTCCTTTTTCAGGTTTACTCTGTATTCCTGTGAAGATTGTGGCTGTACTACATTCGGAAAGATCCCTTGAAAATTCACCGGCGCAGGTTCCACGAGGTGGACGACGAGTGTTACATCTGTGGAGAAAAGTTCTTGAATCAGCACTATGTGCGAAATCACGTCAGAGAAGTCCACAGCGAAGAGAGTTCGTTCGAGTGCCGTTACTGTTCCTTTCGCTGTTCACTCATGAAAGAGTTCTTCAAGCACTGCAGGGTCCATAAAAGTCACAAATTTGTAGTAGCTGTGGAAAAGAAGTATGCGTCGCCAAAAACTCTTCCGGGATCACATTGCAAATTGCATTTCCAAGCCTGATGCGAAGTTTGACTACATGGATGATGTTGACTGTGATTACCCAGTGAAAATTCCTAAAGGCCTTGATAAAAAAAGACAACTGTATATCTTATCAGACTCCTGCTGATATCATTTCTAATAAAAAGAAATCAGGAAAGAATGATCATAACAAAAAAAGGGATTTAGAATACAAAGTGGAATCGAAACATTATAGTCAACAAATCAAGAAAATGGCCCTAGAACAGTCCACTCGAAGCCGTAGTCAGGGTCGATACAGAACCCACAGATGCTATTTATGTTTCAAGTTATTTTCAAACAGTGCAGATCTTGATGCCCATAAGGAAGTATATCACCAAGTTAAATCATCACAGCCTGTCAGAGTAAAAACTGATGATTCTCTGGGAAGGGAAGAAGAAGATACACTAGAAGTTCAGCAGACAAAAGAGTCACAGTCATGCTGTGATGATACTAACGAGGGAGTCCAGATCAAATCAGAGCCTCCTGACATTACAGAGAATATCGAAAACGTCACGATTGTCCTCGATGAATACATGAACTTATCTCAGGTTATCAAGCCATTGTGCATTGCCTGCAAGGCTATCACGAAAACGACTTCAGAGAATCTTGTAGTTTGTTCCAAAATATCTCGAAGCTTGACCAGTCGGAAGCGCTGAAAAAGTTTGAGAAGTTCTTTCCATGTGCCCTTAATCACGAGTCCCTTGTAGGGCCTTGGGTTTTGTGTAAAAAGTGCTCTGTGCTCATTGATAAAATCACAGACATGGAAGAGAAGCTCTTTGTCGATGAAGAAGTGATCTTATGTCACGTCTGCAAGGGAATGCAGAGGGCCCGTCTGCTTGTGCTGAAAATAAATTTATAGATGATGGTGATGATGATAAAAAAGGGGAACAATTACTTTGCAAGCTCAGGAAAGATTGTGCCTCAACTGATCCATCTCTCAATATTCTCAGTGATGCTTTCGATACTGAAAAGTACGTAAGAGAGAGTTTTGAAATAATGGAGATAATTCAGCCTGCTAAAAGAAAACGCAAACATAAAACAGAAGGAGAAAAACTTGCCCCTGTGCTTTTAAGTGATGACGACGACGATGAGTTTTCCGCTAATAATGAGACTGAATACGTCTCAAATACAGAAAACTTGGAAGTTGATGGAGACAAAAGTCCTGAGGAAAGTGTCATGAAAATACCAGTCAATTTAAGTAGTGTCAAAAAGGAAATAGCAGACGATGGAGTTGAAAGGTCACAGGACATCAAAGGAGCAAACATTAAAAGCGAGCCTTTTCATCGGGAGCTTGAATCAGTTATTCCCGAATCTGGTAATCCAAATTGGACGGAAGATGAGGGTAATCCCTTAAATGCGGAAGAACAGTTGAATGATGATTTCTTACACCCCGGTTGCTAAACCCTCCCAAAAAAGATAATCAGTTTAGATCCTGAACTGTTTCATCACCAGCTTTTAACAGAAGTTGACGGCGAAGCCTCCCAAAAGAAGTCGTATAAAGGAAACTCCGACGAGGGTCCTGGAGGGGAGGATGCTTCAGAGGAAGTCTGTCAGGAGAAAGTCTTACCTGACTTGCATTCAGACCATGCACCTTCCAATTCTTCAAAGTTTGTTAACAAAACAGAAGTTAAATCTGATGAAGGAGATTGCATGGCCCCGCTTGGTCATATTCAAGAAGTTTTGAAAGACTTGGATGCAAAGAAAGAAGACGTGGGTTTGAAAGATATTGGAAATAAGATGGATTCTAACAGTGGTTTTGAAACATTCGGCGAGGATATTGAAGCAAAAGAAGAAGAAAATTCCAAAGTTTCTCATGAACCGATGCAGAAACCTCTTGTGGTAAGATATTTTCTTCTATTTTCATTTTGAATATTTGAGGATGTGTAACAGGATTTAATGTTTTTTATTTCCATTTGAGTTTTCTAGAAAGATTAGTTGAGAAAGAGGCCAGTGCTACTAAGTAGGTTTTTAACATACGATGTATTTGCTCACAGGTGGAATGTCCATGTACATATTTAGTAAATACCCTACAGTACTCATTATTTTGTCAACTGTTGCTGAATTAGTATGTCATTTTGTCATTTCATTTTTGTATGCCAAACTAAGTTTTATAGGTAATTGTATCATCATCAAGAATGATACATATACAGTTTTTACATCATCTTCCCTCTTTATGGGGTTAGGCGTAAAATAAGTTCTCTCTACTCATGGCTTTCCTGTGTTTTTCTGCTTGAGTTGCTGTCAGGTTTAGTTCATCGTCTGTCCACTATCCTTGTGATTTCATATGTCTTCTCACTGGTCTTCATCCTGCTACTTCCATATTTATTGCTTTTTTGCCAGCTGTTCCTCATCCTTTCTCATCATTTGTCCAAGCCTTTGCAATATTGTAGATTTCAGTAGGTTTTTTTCCCAGCTTCTTGACACCTCATTTCTCACTCAATTCTTCATCTGTACTACCGTCTTCCCATTTTCCTGTCACCTTGAATAAAAAAATTCTGCCATCACACCTAAACAGAAACTCCTCTTTATTCCCAAGCAGTTCCCATGTTTGTGCTGTATAAATTAGTATACATAGGTTTTATGTAACTGTTATAAACCCTGGCCATCTCTCCGTAGGTTGGAATATTTTGTGGTGTAAGTTCCTTTTCTTTTTTTAAATCGTTCAGTATTTTGAAGTTGCAGTCAATTCCTTTAGAAATGTTAACATAATCTGTTTGTAGCTAGATGCTGGAGCCCTGAATTACAACTTACTAGATCTTTCTGTTCAATATGTATTTTTCCTACTTTAAGGGGAAGAAGCGTGCCAGAATTCGAGAGGAGAGGAACATGATGAGCTACCGCTTAGAAGGTAATGTTGCAAAACCGTGGGTTTGCAGTAGCTGTCACAAAGGATTTTCAACTCAGCGTGGTGCGTGTGATCATTATGCTGCTTCTCACGGTGGTCAGAGCTATTCCTGCGAGCACTGCAGTGCGTCTTACGTGAGGAAGAGAGACCTGATCGGCCACTATAACAGAGTAGGTGTTTTTTGTGATGTTAAGTTCTCTTGTTAAACTTTTTTTTCTTAGCATATGTACACATTGGATGAAGATGAGGTCTGTGTGGTCCTGAATATAAAAAAACAACTAGAAAAAAGATGTTTTTGTTTTCCTCCAAGGGCACTCTCTTTGTTAAAGTTACTGTATTTCTTAGTTTAGATCATGTATAGGTTCCAGACCCATTACTTCCACTAAAGTCATAATGTGAATTTAATTCACATGAGCTTCACTATAGGCATTATTTAGGGTTCTCTGCAATGTCCCTTTGTGCCCTAGCTGCAATCTGTTTCATTCCTTTTACTGTACCTCGTCTTACTTTCCACCCTCTCCTAACATTTGCTTCATAGTGCAACTAGAAGGTTTTTCTCCTGTTAAACTTTTAAAGCCTTTTTACTGTCTGTTTTCCTTTCAGCGTGAAAGATCTCGGAGGTCCCTGTGCTTGGTTTCTGACCTAGTTCCTTTATTCTGTTCACTCCATACCATTGCATCCTGTTACCCTGTTGATTGAAAATGCATTTGTATGAAAACCTTCCATTTTTAACAATTTATTTTTGTAGTTTATCATTATGTAAACTAAAAATATTCTATGATCATCTGTAGAGTTTCACACCATGAAACAAGTATATGTATTGTAAGTACATTACATTTGCTCTCTTACAGACAGTGGCCAATTTTTATCTTTTACAAGATGACTTCTGTAAACTATAGATCTGTATTAAAAAAACCTGTCTAAATTGTTTAAAATTGTAATTTAGTCTTTGATTTAAGATTTTTGTACAAGTAACTTACCTGGCAGATATATACTTAGCTATAGACTCGGTCGTCCCGACAGAATTTCAAAACTCGCGGCACACGCGACAGGTAGGTCAGGTGATCCACCATTCCCGCCGCTGGGTGGCGGGGTCTGGAACTATTCCCGTTTTCTAAGCCATAATTTCTCTGTCGGTTGAACGGACAACACCTATTGTTCGTTCCTCCATCTTGGATTTCAACTCGTTTGCCGAGAATTTGGATTGGTTTTTTGGTGACGTATTCTGTTTTTTCTCTGGCTTGGCATACGCTTATTGTGGACTGTTTTTCGACTTTGGTTTTGACTACTCTTTCACGATGTCTGACGTTAAGGCTTCACCTATGTTTAGAGTTTGCAGTAGGGAAGACTGTAAGGTTAGGCTGCCTAAATCGGCATTGGATCCTCATAGTATTTGCACTAAATGCAGGGAGAATGAATGTTCTTTTATTAACACCTGTGTGGAATGCGAGAACCTTACGGAGCTTGAATGGAAGGAATTATCATCATATGTTAGGAAGCTTGAGAGAGATAGAGTGAGAAAGGCTTCAGCTAGGTCATCTAGTAGATCTTGCTCCTTAGAACAAGAAATTAACTCTCCTTCTAACAATTTTCCCTTAGCCTCAGCTGCTTCTCCCTGTTCTGAATCCAAAGATTCTTCGTCAGAGAGGGAAAATGTAAAAGCTTCAATTAAGAAACTTCAAGCTCGGCTACGAGCTCTAAACCAAGGTAAGAGTGGTGATAGTGATTTGTGCAGTGTCCCCAGTGCAGTGGAGGGGGCGTCTGACCGGTTCCTCATTGCTCCTAGGCCTAGACCTCTTCCAAACTCCCAGGACCAGGGGGGAAGGAATGTCGAAAGCCGCAGGGAGGATGCAGAACATCCCCAACGGTCAGGCGTCCCTTCGGCAGATCCTGTTGTTAAGTCCCAGGCTGCCTCGGATTGCCGTAGAAAAGGCGTCCTAAAGGAGTGTTTTTCGGCCTCAGACTCTTCCTCTCCTAAACGAGGATGGAGTTCGGCCTCCCTTTCGCGCCCTTTGAAGAGAGCCTGGAAGGCGCCTAAAGGAGACGCGGCTGACTCCAGCCCAGAGCGTTTTCCCGAGGATTGGCCTTCGGGACCTAAGAAGACGAGACAAGAGGAGCCTGCTCTTCAGGATCCTACCAAGAAGTTTTTGGTCAATCTGCAAGAGCAGTTAGCTTCACTCGTAGGCTCTTTGGCTAAGGACTCTACAAGGAGGAAGGATGTCTCGCTCCCTGTTAAGAGTTCCGCTAAGCGTCCTGCTTCGTATAGGAGAGAACTCTCACGATCTCCAGGGCGTTTATCGCCTTCGTCGAGAGACTCGTCTGATAGGAGTTGTTCTCCTGAGAGAAGAGCCCTTTCGCCTTATAGGCTATCTTCCCCGAAGCGCCCTCTTAGACGCAGCGAATCGAGCAGAAGTCTCGATCGGTTTAGGTGCAAGGAACCGGAAAACCGATTTAGGTATCAGGATCCCTTGGGTCTTCAGGACCAGGAGCCAGACAGGCGCAAAGAGGCAGCAAGACGCAAGAAAGGGCGTCAAGAGCCTCTTAGAACACAGGATTCAGGACGTCAGGATTCTGCTAGAAGGCAGGAATCAGGACGCTATGAGCCAGGACGCCATGAGCCAGGACGCCATGAGTCAGGGCGCCAGGAGTCAGGGCGCCAGGAGTCAGGGCGCCAGGAGTCAGGGCGCCAGGAGTTAGGACGCCAGAAAACAGGACGCCAGGAGTACGTTAGGCGTCAAGTGTTAGGGCACCAAGAGCCTGTTAAGCGTCAGGAATCAGGACGCGGGGATCTTTTCAAGCGCCCTGAATCAGGACGCCAGGAGCCTAGCAAGCGCCACGAACCCGACCAACCTAGACAACAAGAGTCTAGTAGGCACAAGAGTGTTTCCGACAGACAGGAGCCTCACTCTTCGTATAGGAGTGCTAATGTTCCGCGCTCCCCTTCTCGGGAAAGGAGTTCTTCTCCCGGGAAGAGCCAGATCACTCCAAAACGATCTCCTTCTGTAGATCAGTTGGACCAGGTATCGGAAGACGAAGAGCCTGTAGATGTAGCAGTTTCGGACTACAAGAGACTTTCTCTTTTGCTGCTAAAGGAGTTCGGAGACTCCCTTCATCCTGCGGACCCTCCTTCACCAGGATCGTTGATGTCCAGCACTAAAGCTCTCAAATCGTCTTCCTTCGTTAAGATGCGCCCCGCTCTTTGTATGAAAAAGGCTTTAAAAACTTTTTCAGAGTGGTTGACTTCCAGAAGGGAAGCGGGCAAGACAGTTTTTTCCTGCCCTCCTTCCAAGTTAACAGGCAAACCAGGAAGGTGGTACGAGACCAAAGAGCCGATGGGGTTAGGTCTGCCTTCTTCCGCGGATGCGGATTTTGCTTCCTTAGTGGACTCTGCTAGGAGGAAGTCGTTGCTGTCTGCTAAGGCGACTTGGGGCATGTGTGAGCTGGACCACCTTCTAAAGGGCCTCTTTAAAACCCTAGAAGTCTTCAACTTTATGGACTGGGCTTTAGGAGCATTAGCGAAGAGAGCTCAGGACACTGACTTTGTTTCCATGGAGGAACTTTCGAGCGTCCTGGCTTGCCTGGACCGAGCGGTCATGGACGGTTCTGTGGAAGTTGCCTCTCTTTTTGGAACGGGAGTATTGAAGAAGAGATCTGTCTTTAGCTCTTTCTTAGCAAGAGCAGTATCACCTTGCAAAGGACATCTCTTCTTTTTGCTCCTTTATCCCCGCACCTTTTTCCACAAGAGACGGTTAGAGAGGTGTCGAAATCTCTTACGGAGAAGGCAACTCAAGATCTCCTCACGCACTCAGCCAAGAAGTTTAGGCCGGCAGTGCCTTTAGAGAAGAAAGAGAGAGCCTCTTTTGTTCAGCCCTTTCGAGGAGCCTCCTCTTCTAGAGCCCCTCTTAGAGGTAGAAGACCAGAGAGAAAGAGTAGACCATCTAGAAGGTCCTTCGGGAAGTCTAGATGAACAGGAAGTCCTCCAGACGAAAGTAGGCGCCAGGCTACTCCACTTTGCCAAAGTCTGGGCGCAGAAGGGAGCGGACTCCTGGTCCCTCTCTATCCTGAAAAAAGGATACTTGATCCCCTTCAGGGAAAATCCTCCCTTGACGACAACTCCAAGGGAGTTGACCGCAAGATACTCGGATCCGGTCCGAAAGCTTGCTATGTTGCAAGCAGTGGAACAGATGATTTACAAAGAAGCGGTAGAACTGGTTCAAGATCTCCAGTCTCCAGGATTCTACAATCGGCTATTCCTGGTACCGAAAGCATCGGGGGGATGGAGACCAGTTCTAGACGTCAGTGCCCTGAATTTCTTTGTCTTGAAGAAGAAATTTTCAATGGAGACGTCTTCCTCTGTTCTATCTGCTCTTCGTCCAGGGGACTGGATGGTGTCCCTGGACCTTCAGGATGCGTATTTCCATGTGCCTCCAATTCATCGGCAGCAAGGAAGTATCTGAGGTTCATGTTCCAAGGGAAAGTGTTCCAGTTCCGAGCGATGTGCTTCGGACTTTCGACTGCCCCCTCAAGTCTTTACGGACATCATGAAGAATGTAGCTTATTGGCTACATCTGGAAGGGATCAGGATATCGTTATATCTGGACGATTGGCTAATAAGAGCCCAATCGGAGAAAAAATGTCTGGAGGACCTATTAGTTACTCTAAAGTTGACAAAGTCCTTAGGACTTTTAGTAAATCACGAGAAATCCATGCTGACTCCCCAGCAAAGTATTGTCTATCTGGGGATTCAGATGGATTCTCGGGATTTTCTAGCGTATCCTTCGCAGGAAAGGAGAGAACGCTGCCTAGAAAAGGTGTCAGTCTTCTTAAGGAAAGAACATTGTTCCGCGAGGGAATGGATGAGCTTGCTGGGGACCCTCTCCTCGATGGAACAGTTCGTTTCCTTAGGAAGACTTCACCTACGACCCCTTCAATTTTATCTGAAGGAGAAGTGGGATTGGAAGTCCAACAATCTGGGAGACTTTTCCAATCTCGAAACGGATCAAGGAGAATATCCGTTGGTGGTTAGATCCACAGAAACTAAGCAAAGGAATCTCCCTTCGCTTACAGAACCCTCGCCTAGCGTTGTTTGCAGACGCCTCAGATTCAGGGTGGGGAGCGACCCTAGGTTCGCAAGAGGTGTCAGGCATTTGGGAAGGAGAACAAGTGTCCTGGCACATAAACAAGAAGAGCTAACAGCCATTCATCTAGCTTTGGTTCATTTCGAGGAACAGGTCTCAGGTCTGGGGATTCAGATTCACTCGGACAACACAACAGCCCTCGCTTATATAAAGAAACAAGGGGGACGCATTCCTTTTCCCTGTACGAATCAGCAAAGGATCTGCTGATTTGGGCACAGGAAAGGAAGATCTCTCTCCTCACAAGGTTTGTGCAGGGAGAGAAAAATGTCCGGGCAGATCTGTTAAGCAGAAAAGAACAAGTCCTACCCACGGAATGGACTCTCAATCCTCAGATTTGCCAACAACTTTGGCATCTGTGGGGAAGGCCCAATATAGACCTGTTCGCGACCAACAAGAATCACAGGTTAGAAACCTATTGCTCCCCGATCTTGGATCCTCAAGCAGTAGCAGTAGACAGCTTTCTGCTAGATTGGACGGGCTTGGACGCTTACGCCTTCCCTCCTTTCAAGATAGTAGGAGAAGTATTGAGGAAGTTCGCTTGCTCGGAAGGAACAAGAATGACCTTCATCGCTCCCTTCTGGCCGGCTCTCGATTGGGTCACAGAGGTGCTGGAGTGGTTAGTGGATTTTCCAAGATCGCTTCCACTAAGGAACGATCTTCTCAAACAACCCCACTTCGACAGGTTTCACAAAAACCTCCCCGCTCTAAGTCTGACCGCCTTCAGACTGTCGAAGGACTTGTCAGAGCAAGGGGCTTTTCACGAGAAGTGGCGAAGGCTATTGCAAGAGCCAGAAGAGTCTCCACTTCTAAAGTATATCAGTCGAAGTGGGAGTTGTTTTAGAAGATGGTGTAAGGAAAAGAAAATATCCTCCTCCAGTACCTCTGTAACGGAAATCGCAGATTTTCTCCTATATTTGAGAAAAGACTGTAACCTGGCAGTTTCAACAGTGAAGGGTTACAGAAGTATGCTGGCCTCAGTTTTTCGACATAGAGGAATAGATCTGACAAACAATAAAGATCTTCATGACCTTATAAGGTCTTTTGAGACCACGAAAGAACAGGTAATCAAGAAGCCTAGCTGGAACTTGGATGTGGTCCTCAAGTTCCTAATGTCGGAGAAATTTGTACCTTCTCACGCAGCTTCGTTTAGAGACTTAACAAGAAAGTCTTTATTCCTTTTTGCGTTAGCAACAGCCAAGAGAGTGAGCGAGTTGCAAGCTTTGGAAGGTAAAGTGGGGTTTAAGAAGGATTCAGCGATTTGCTCCTTTCAACCATTTTTTCTAGCGAAAAATGAAAATCCCTCAAAGCCCTGGCCAAGAAGCTTTGAGATAAAAGGAATATCTTCATTAACAGGGAGAGAACTAGAAAGGACTTTGTGTCCAGTCAGGGCACTCAAGTTCTACCTGAAGAAGAAGAAGTTGCTGAAAGGTACAGATGAAAGTCTTTGGTGCTCTGTAAGAGATCCGAAAAGAGCGATTTCTAAGAACGCCCTTACATTCTTCATAAAAGATGTAATAAGGGAAGCTCACCTTAAATGCGAAGAAGAGCATTTCAAGGTTCTCAGAGTGAGAGCTCATGAAGTGAGAGCCATAGCTACGTCTATGGCATTTCACAAAACATGGTCGCTTCAGACTCTTATAGAATCGACATTTTGGAGATGTAATTCGGTGTTCGCCTCGAATTACCTAAGAGACGTTAAAATTTCGTACGAAAAGTGCTTTGCTCTGGGAGCGTATGTTTCGGCGAATTCAGTGCTGGGAGAAGGGGCTGAGGCTAATCCTTCCTATTTAGTTTAAGGCTTAAATTACTGTTTATTGGTGGTTATTTTTATTGGTTAATTGTCAGAGGGAATAGGGACCCTCTTACAATTCATAGATTGTAACAAGACTAACATGGTCAGGTGATCGGGATTGGCTTCAGTGCTCTTTGTGATTTGTTTAATAACCTTAACTCTGTCATGTAAGAGGGCGAGTCTCCATTGATATGACAAAAGGTCAAGGCTCTACCATGTAAGTGGGTCAGCCCCCATTGGTACGATCCAGTATAGGCTCTGTCGCGTAAGCGGGCTAGCCCCCATTGACACGATCCAGTGTGTTATTCAACCATAGGTTCATTCCTCGTTGAAGTCTCTTGAGGCAAGCAGACTCATCGACAGTAGTCATGAAGTCTTCAGCCCAATAAGGTAGGAACTATGGATTATGTTATCCAAGAACATAGGTTGTTTTTTCCCTGTTTTTTAATGTATTTAGTTTAAGTATTATTTTGTTTTTAGCTGTCTCTTGCCCGCCACCAAGGGTGCCAATCAGCTAAGTATATATCTGCTGGGTAAGTTACTTGTACAAAAATGATATTGTTAAGATACAATAAAGTTTTGTACATACTTACCTGGCAGATATATACTTAGCTATAGACTCGGTCGTCCCGACAGAATTTCAAAACTCGCGGCACACGCGACAGGTAGGTCAGGTGATCCACCATTCCCGCCGCTGGGTGGCGGGGTCTGGAACTATTCCCGTTTTCTAAGCCATAATTTCTCTTCCACCTGTCTCCTGAGGGGAGGCTGGGTGGGCCATTAATCGTATATATCTGCCAGGTAAGTATGTACAAAACTTTATTGTATCTTAACAATATCATATTGAGGTCTTATTATTTTGCAAAAGGGGT
Organism: Macrobrachium nipponense; assembly: GCF_015104395.2. NCBI lineage: Eukaryota > Metazoa > Arthropoda > Malacostraca > Decapoda > Palaemonidae > Macrobrachium > Macrobrachium nipponense. Next base: position 80,040,873 of record NC_087211.1, on the reverse strand, counting down.
TGTTTGTTTTCATGTTAGAAATGAAAAATACCAAAATAGTCATGTTTTTGTATTTGCTGTCTTCTCAGAATCTAAAACTGTTCCATTTCAGGTACACCTGAAGTCAAAACCCTACAAATGCAAGAAATGTAGTGAATCCTTCAGCATGCACAGTCAGCTCTACAGACACATGCACATCGCCCACATGGAAGAAAAGAAGGAACCGACTCAGTACACGTGTCACCTGTGCGATGCTTCGTTTTCCCAGAAGCGTTACAGAGATGCCCACCTGGAAGCTTGTGAAACCAAGGGCAGCGACGTTACTCCTTACACGTGCCTGCTGTGCGACAAGTCGTTCAAGGTAAATGGATACTAGAATACTGAAATATTATCTTCAGAGTGACAGGTTGAAATATGAAGTATGATACTGGATATCCCATACCAGTTTTGTACAAGTTAGTGTCCTTTAAGTGACTTGTTAATTTTTTAGCTTTTTTTTTCTTTTATTTTTACCATTTGAGATTCCTTTGGCAAATTAGACTATGGCCAGTACTTTTGTTGCTCACCATAAATTTAGTTTTTGTGATATAATGTTTCTTACTGTGTTATTTTTAAGCTAAATTCTTTTACTTTTAATGTAGTATATTAGTAAAAACAGTAATTAAAAATCAAGTGGGGCATTGAAGACAGCTAAAAAATTTTATGGTAATCCGATTTGCAGTCATCAGAATCTCAGTGGTTAAAGATTTGCATGACTTCAAATCGCATCAGTAAAACCTCGGTGATTATGTCAGTTTGCGAGACAGCAAATGACATCATCTAAATTTCAGAGGGTTACCATAGCCCTTGATATTCTGTACCTTTGATATGTCTGAAACAGTGCCATTGTTCCTTTGATATTTAATGAATTTTTCCATGAAAATGGATGGATATTTTAAACACAGCCATTTATATTTTTCAGCTGGAAAAGTACCTAGGTCTTCACATGCGAAATTGCCATTCGGTAAAAAGTGACGCCTTTTTCTGTGAGATTTGCAACAAGGTACTCAACGACAAGAGGAACTTGATTCTGCACATGAAGAGTCACAGTGGTGAAACGAAAACCTCTTGCACCATCTGTCACAAGCAGTTTAGCCGCAAAGCATACCTGTGGACGCACATGAGGGTGCACACGAACGAAAGACCTTACGGCTGTAATTACTGCCCCAAGTGGTTCAAGCAGTACAGCACTTGGAAAAATCACGAAAGAACGCACACGGGAGAGAAGCCTTATAAATGCACCGTTTGCAATTCCTGTTTTGCCACCAGCTCCTCTGTCTCGAAACACCTGCAGTACGCTCACTATAATATCAGAGATTTTGGATGTACCGTTTGTAAAAAGTACTTCATAAGCAAAGCCAAGTTAGAAGAGCACATGAAAACGCATACAGGGGAAAAACCCTTCAAGTGTCCTGTCTGTGGTCGGGCTTTTAATAAGAAAACCAATTTGCGCACCCACATGTATATTCATTCAACTAATAAAAGATTTAAGTGTGAGGTAAGTTATTCTTTTATGTTTTTCAGTCCATTGCAAAAATATGTAGTGCATTTGTATTAGGATAACCATTATGCCATAAGCTTTAACTAAATATTTCAAAATAGGCTGAAGTATGATTTACTATTCTGTAACTCCTTGAACAACAGCACAATAATGTAGTAATGTCTACCATTTCTTCTATTCTAGCTATTCTAGGTTCTTTGCCGCCTGCCTTTGGCCCCTAACTGCAACCCTTTTTGTTCCTTTTACTGTACCTCCTTGCATGTTCTCTTTCTTCCTTCTTACTTAACATCCTCTCCTAACAATTGATTCATAGTGCAATTGCAAGGTTTTCCTCCTGTCACACCTTTCAAATTTTTACTATCAATTTATGCTTCAGCACTGAATGACCTCACTGGTCCCAGTGCCTGGCCTTTGGCCTAAATTCTATATTCAGTTCAACATTACAGATTTGTGGCGAGGGCTTTATGAGACGAACAGCCATAGAAAACCATATTCTTGAAAGGCACAGTGATTTGGAACTACTCCTTGCCTCGGATATGTCAAACGCAAGCAAAGGCAAAGCTAATGGTGTGACTGCAGCTACCTCTCCGTTTATATCAGTAATTGGAGCGGAAGATGTTAATTCCGAAGACACTTACATCGTTGTGTATGCTGACGAAGATAAAGAGGCCAAGAACTCGAAGGATATGCAGGTTACGGTATTGGTGGATGATGTACAGTACTCTCAGGTTAGTTGATAGTAACGCAGCATAATACTGTTTATTGGTTAAGAAAAAAGCCATAGTAAAAAACCAAGTTCAAGTGAATAAGTGTAAAATGGGAGCCTTTGCCCTTCGAGAAGTCATGATAGTCAAGGAAGACCCCCAGATTGATAGTTTTCATTTTAATTTCTCTTTGGTAGTTTTCGTGTTGACTTTTTATTTTTCTGTAAAAACTTTATAATTAGTTTAGAACAGCTGAATATGACCCTAGTGAAGGTGAAAAGCTCCTGTTTTATAATTATTCAGTTGAACTTGGTTCTCTACAGTGGCTTTTTTTAAACATTAAAGACAAAAGAGCAAGAATGGATTTTTATTACTGGATGATGTTTAAAGTTGTATTGAAGGGTATATGTCCAGTAGCTGCACCAGTTGGAATGTAGTTGATGTAGAGAACAGAAGGACTGAGCCTATATATTTGAAAATCCTTGGTTCTATGTTTGCATAAAAAATGGCAGCACTGTAATTTCCATTTTTATTTTTGTTTATTGATAATATGGTGTGCTTGCTCCCCGTAGTATTTGTAAAATTATTTTTATATAGAGGCTCAGTTTTGTATATGACTTGGCTCAGTGACTCACTGTTCCAAGTATTGTCTATAAGAACACACAACATTAAAAGAAAATTAAAAAACCTGATGTTTGAGCAAATGATAAGTAAAGGATTTGTTTTCTAGATTAATTTTTTAGTATAAAATTACCTCCCAGCCCCATTCAGTCAGCTCAGGGAATCAAACATCTGAAGAACGACTTTGCTCACTGCCTGCACCTGTGCAATAGTACTGATTATTTTTTTATTTCAAGATAATTTGAATGTTGGGCACATGTACAATGCAGAAAAATTGGTTAATTTTTAGCAATTAGTGTGAATAAGAAAGTTTTTTTTTGTATAAAAACACTTCACTGTTTCAAGTACTGTAGTGATCTACTTATATTTTCCATGGTAGGTGGATAACCTCACAGTGATTATTATTTGTTTTTTTGTAAAAGGTGAAAGTTTTTTAATAAAACCAATAATGCATTTATAAAAGGTTTTGATCAATATAATTTTATTTGCAATTTTTAAGACTGGGTGAAAAAGGGGGGTTTCTTGGGAATTTTTAAGACTGGGTGAAAAAGGGGGGTTTCTTGGGATGGGAATTGGAAAAAATTTGCAATACACAAACCTTTCTATTCAAAGACTTAAAGGCTGATAACTGAGCTTTGAAAAATTCCAGGTTCGTTCTGCAAGCAAGAAACTGAAGTTATCGGTGGGGTCAAACCAGATTGATAGGCCTTTATCACATGGCAATAATTCGGAATTAACCATCAAGGAAGGAGCTTCCATCAGAGCGCGCGGAACTTTGCCCAGTTTGATCTCGACGGAGGACGAGACAGATTCATCTATACAAGCTCATGACACTTCTCAGGCTGCATACCTCTAAGTAAAAGTGCATTAGGAATTGAATCCAGTCTCCTTAGCTATCTAGAAATCACTCAAATGCAGGTATTCAAAAGTATCATTACTTTATATGAGATTTTCCACTGACGCTTTTGAAGTCGTTCGATATTATTTATGTCACATTTTATAAATAAATTAAAAATTTGTCTGTGCTTACTTTACTGTACCTTTATGTATGTATTAAGACAAAATTACAGCTTTTTGGTAACTATTAACATAGCACTTCCTGACATGAAGTAAGGGTAATGTTGGCAGAAATGTTAGAATGTCGGGACCCGAGTTTAGAACCACGTTGTGGCATAAGGCCCTTTCTGAGCTCGGCTAAACTACCCTAAACATGAGTGTCTCCATTTCCACCCTTTCGTAATAACTGTTTCATAGAGTAACTGCGAGGTTTTCTTCCTGTTAAACCTTTCAAACTTTTTACTCTCCATTTCCCTTTCATCACTGAATGACCTCGTAGGTTCCAGCAATTGTCTTTGGGCTGAAATTTCATATTCCATTCTCTTCCTCCTTTACATAGATAAGTGGTGAAAGTGAGAAGATACAATAAAAACTGGGATCAGAAATGGTAAAGTGGCAAAGATAGGCATACAATTCCTTTTACTGTACCTCTGTTTATAGTATCTCCTATCAATTGTTTCATACTACAACCAGGGCCTTTGTCCTAAATTTTATATTTCATTCCATTCCACTTATCTGATTAATATTTATGATTTAAAATTAATATTTTCTAGCCCCAGGCTGATTATTTTTTTTGCTAATTTCAGAAGTTTATGAGAACCATTATTTTGCAATGATTTTGACAAGTTGAATTGAAAGGGACTTTGTAGGTGTATGGTAGAAATTTTATCATGGAGTATGCTGTTGTAATGGGGTACATAGTTAGTGTCAGTTTGTATACAATTTTGGGCTTAGGATAAACAATTGTTTGAGGCCTATTGGATTTTAAGGCTATGCTAGGGTTATCAATAAACATTTTGTTATCTCTTCTAGTTATAATGTTTTAGTGTAGCATATAGTATTACTTAAATTCAGTTTTAGATTAATTACAATACCTCTTGTGTTCTTCATAGATATATGTATATAACTGTCGAGTTATGGTTTTTAGATTTTATAATCCATGAACTCTGGTTCTTTTAAAATTATATATGATCGTTCATTTTTAAGCTTTCTTGTTTAATTTTTAATATAAAGGTATAACATGAAAAATAATATTAACTTAAAATATATTTACAAACTGAAACATACAAATTAACAAAATTCATGTATAAACACCAGGAAACTTTATTTAATAATATAAAGGTCTAATGAAGATCTTGCGAGTATAATCAGGATCAGGAAAAGTACTGCAAGTGATTACAATCTGACGAAGAATCAGGAGAGTTAAGATGAAATAAGATCCAAGGACCAAGAGTCTAGAGTCTAGGATCAAGAATGGAGAAGACTGACCAAGGTCTAAGGAGTTCTGCAAAATACAAACATTTACAGCTATATAACACTAATATAATTATGTTCTAGAATGCAGAAAATGCATAATGAAGTAAAACCTTGTTATACTCTATAAACTTTAAACACTCACAGGTTAACATATGACATTTCCAATACACAAACAATCTTCATTAGTTATACAGTATACACTTATAAACACTGAATCACTTTAACACACGACATTATATAAGACACTAATACATAGAACAATTTATATAAAAGTGTCTTTTCAGTACTTACTGTTACGGGTGGCTAGGTGTCAGGTAGTGATCAGAGAAATGCCGGGGACTCTCCATGTTAAGAAAACAAAATCAAACAAGGACAACCAAATAAACAAATAACTTCTTTAGTCCATGGAGTGAAAAGATACACAAGAGATGGCAGCACAGCATTCCTCGACAAAAACAAGGACAACCAAATAAAGAAATAACTTTAGTCCATGGAGTGAAAATATAAACAAGAGTTGGCAGCACAGCATTCCTCGACAAACCCCCCTACTAAGTTTGAACGACATGCTTAAAAAAAAAACTGTATGCATCTACTGATCATATCTGAACACATTATCAGACCCTCTTATGTACTCAATAAAGAAAGAATATGGTTGCAAACTTAATGCCCAACGCATAAGGCGGTCATTCTTATTTTTCATACTGCTAAGATACTTAAGAGGTGCATGATCTGTTTGAAGAACAAATTCTTTACCATACAAAAATTCTTTAAATCTTTCTATTCCCCAAACAATTGCAAAAAGTTCTCAATAGTAGAGTAATTCAATTCAGATTTATTTAATTTCCTACCTGCATAGCAAACTGGTTAAACATACCATCATGATCCTGCAATATAACTGCACCCAAAACATAAGACGCATCTGTTCGCAAATAAAACTTCTTTTCTACATCAGGCAACATAAAGATAGATTTTAAAAGATAAGCTTTAAGATCATTGAAACATTTAAGTTGATTATCAGACCAATTTAATTTATTACTACAGTTTTTCTTCAATAAATCACTAATCGGGGCAGCCAAAATAGAAAAGTTTGGAATAAATCTATTGTAATACCCTAAAGTTCCCATAAATGAACGTAAGTCCTTCTTTGTTGTTGGAACAGGCATATTAACAATATCATCTACTCTGGATTTAATAGGCGATAAACAGTTATTTCCTAGTTTATACCCAAGATACTTTATTTCACTGAATGCGAAGAAACATTTATCAGGACCAGCTGTTAGGCCATGGTCACGAAGTCTTGAAAGAACTAACTTAATATGATTAAGATGATCTCTCCAGGATTTACTGAAAATAACAATGTTATCAAAATAACAAGATAAATTTGATAACCCTGACAATACTTGTCTCATCAATCTTACGAATGTTGCACACGCGGTTTTAAGACCAAATGGCATCACTTTAAATTCCATTAACCCATACTTAGTAGAAAAAGCTGTATATTTCATAGCTCTAGGATCTAATGGAACCTGCCAGTACCCCTTACACAGGTCTAATTCAGTAAAATATTTAGCGCCATTCATTTTATGTAAATAGTCATTTATACTAGGCATCGGTTCTGCATCAAATTCTGAATATTTATTAAGTGTTCTAAAATCAACACAAACGTATACTTCCATTAGGTTTTCGTACAATAACAGGTGAACAATAACCAGAAGTTGAAGGTTAAATAATATCCATATCAATCATTCTATCTACCTCCTTATTAAATTCATCGAGCAAACTTAAAGGAATTGGGTAGTTCTTAGCTCTGATTGGTTCATCACTTTGTAATTTTACATAATGAGAAATAGTTTTAGTACGACCAGGAGTATCACTCATGACTTCTGTAAATGACTTCAATAAACATTAAAGATCATTAATTTTATCAGATGACAAAGATTCACAAAAATTATAATTACCAGAGTTTTCATCTCTTTATGGCAATTCACAACAATTATCGTCAGTAACGGCAATAACAGGCTGTACTTCAGCTTGAAGTGCCGAAAACAAATTTGATGAATTTACAAGATAATTTACTTCTTGTTGAATTACACTAATCTTAGTTCTATGATAAGTTTTAAGCATATTTGCATGATATAACTTTAATCTATTTCCTACTTTGACATAGTAATCAACACCATTAGAATGAACATCAGTGATTACATATGGACCTTTCCATTGCATAAGGAATTTATTTGAACTATTTGGAAGCATAACCAAAACTTAATCATTAATCTTGAATTTCCGAGAGGTTTTCTTATCAAAATACTCTTTATATTTCTTGGCATTATTTACTGCAACTTCAGCCATGCTCTGCAATTTATCTAAGGTTAATTATGTACTGATAACTAGTTAATTCTCCATCAATACTGTTGTTAGATACCAATTCATGTAAAATAGATAATGGACCTCTTACATTTCGACCGAACAGCAATTCAAAAGGACTGAACTTTAAACTATCATTTGGAATTTCAAGATATGCAAATAAGGCAACATTAATATATTTATCCCATTCATTCGGGTTATCAATACAAATTTTCTTGAGCATATTTTTCAAAGTTCCATTCATACGTTCAACCATTCCGTTACAAGATGCATAAGGACTTGTGTAAATGGCTTTGATACATAGTTTATTAATTTCAGACATAAGATCAGACTTGAATTGAGTGCCACGATCACTAAGGATTTCTTTGGGTATACCAACTACAAAATATCTCCATTAATGCCTCAGCTACAGAAACTATCAATATTGCGTAAAGCAACTGCTTCGGGATATCGAGTAGCCATATCCATCACCGTAAGAATATACTTATGACCTTTCTTAGTAGAAGGAGTGATAGGACCAATTAGATCAATAGCAATACGTGAAAAAGGTTCATTCACAATGGGCATTGGCACTGAAGGTACTTTCTTTGGTTTACTGCTGAACTTTTGACACGAATGACAAGATTTACAGAATCTATGTATATCTAAGCTTGCCCTCGGCCAATAGAATTTCTGCATGATCTTATCTATAGTCTTACGAGATGAAAAGTGTCCCGCCAATAAAAATTCATGTGCTAACTTAATGATTATATTACGGTACTGAACTGGCACAACTAACTGTAATTTTCCCACATTTTCAGGTTTACTACTTTCAATGCACTTACGATATATTAAACCTCCAATATTTACGTACTTTATTGTCAGACATTTTAAGGTTACACTTTCTTCGTTATCAAGCAACTTACGAATACTAGCAAGTGAAGGACATTAATTTTGATACTTCCTAAATTCATCAGAATTAAGACCATATTCCTTATCCAAAGATTCAAGATTACTAGACATAGGACGTTCATTTACTTTACACTTAGTTTTTGCTCTCGTTACAACATTAACGTTAACGTTACGATCAGAAGCAAACTCATCACCATGAATTAAACTTAAACCTGCATCAACATTATGTTTAAGTCCAGGTATAAGACCAATAATGACATCTGCGCAACGTATGGGGGCAACAATAGCTTTAACTTCACCAGAAAAGAACTTGGACAAAACAATTGTATGCACTGTATTTAGGTACAAAGGTCTACCAAGATAGTCATAAACTTTCACTTTCCTGCCACGAGGGTCAAGATAGTCATAAACTTTCACTTTCCTGCCACGAGGGTAATTTAAAGGTACTAATTTATCTCTAACAACCACGGTATTGCACCCAGTATCAAAAACTATCTCAACTGACTGATCAAAAATCTTTCCATCGGTATCAGTTACACAATTATGCAATTTTTCTTCACGGCCAAGTACTACACCTATTTTAGGCACTACTTTATCAGATTTCTTATTTAATTTGTACACAGCAATTAGGACGAATATGACCAACTTCACCACAATGATGACATTTAACATTAGAATCAGATGTAGTTACTGAATTCGAAACTTTAGGAGAAATTGAATTTTTATCAGCAAGAGGTTTAGCATGAGGTTTAGAGTGAATTTTATCATTACTCTTACGGCCTTTCTTCATACCATGAGCAACTATATATCTATCTGCACTCTCAGCAAGTTGACACGAATTCTGAAATGACTGTTCTAGCAAAAATGAACGAAGATTAGAACAACTAGATAACATTTGATCAAAAATCATAAAATCTCTAACAGATTCATAATTTTTCTCTACATTTGCTAGTTCCAACCACTTATCAAAATATTGTCCCAATTTACAATCGAACTGTACAAAACTTTCGTCAGTATCAATAATAGAATCTCTAAACTTCCTTCGATATACATTAGAATTAATGTGAAAAGCTTTAAGCAGAGCTTTAAGTGCAACAAAATTATTGACAATATCGCTGGACAAGCTACAATAAACTTTCAAAGCTTTACCACGCAATAGAGTTCCCAATAACATTGAATAATTTTCTTCTTTCCATTTGTAAAATTTCGCTAATCTCTCAAAGCGATCTATGTACAAGTCTATTTCGTCTACGGTCTCGTCAAATGGTGGAATTTTAGGCAAAGACGACCTTAAGGGATCAACAATGGGATTATGATCTGGAGTGTAATCAGGACTATATTTCAATTTAAGTACCTCTAATTCATGTTTTCTTTCTCTCTCGCTCTCTAGTTTATCTAACTCACGCTTTGCGACTCTTTCTTCTCTTTCTTAGTCTGCTTTCTTTCGGACCTAGTCATATTCTATCTGAAGCTTTAACTGTTTCTGTACAAATTCATCAATTTGAGCACCAGTAAGGCCTTGTTTAATTGCACTGTCAATTAACTGTTTAACATCCATAATGAATATTAAAATTCAGTACACGATAACTAAACGTACAAAATACATCCAAGTAGCATTCCCTTGAAAACAAGTGAACGACAACTAGAAAATTACACTACGTGAATAATCAATCATCGTAAAATGTAAACACTACCTAATGAATGCGAAGTTGAACTTTGACCCACGCATAAATTATTCGACAGACTGCTAAGAACAAGTCACTTAAAGCAAGCCCATTATAACAATAACGCAGTTACATTGTTAGCAAACACTGAATCACAAAACTAATTCATAATGTATTGCTGTAAACAAATCGCGCAAACTTTATATATAAGTTTAAGAATGCACACAAAAATTAAGCATTTAATCAGATACTCAACCTCTAATTAATGCCCGTATACTAATAAGAATGCAAAAGTTATTGTAAGCATATAATAAAGATACTTAACATCTAATTAACGCTCTATACAAAAACGCATTGCAAAACTTACAAAAATTTTAAGTCAACAACAGGACAGCGACATACCACCAGCCATAAATTTCCATAACATACTCTTTTTAACAATTTCAAGGTCTTACCTTATTTCCATAGAATCAAAAAGGGAAGATAAACAAGACTCAAATTTGAAACCAACACACACCTGGGGTCCAAGTCAGACACTTCTCTCATCAATTCCTGGTACAAAATCAAATTGAAAACAATAAATTAAATTCATGAACAAATCATCCTACTCACTGCGCCAATTGTCGAGTTATGGTTTTTAGATTTTATAATCCATGAACTCTGGTTCTTTTAAAATTATATAGATTGTTCATTAAGCTTGTTTAATTTTTAATATAAAGGTATAACATGAAAAATTCTATTAACTCAAAATATTTACAAACTGAAACATACAAAATTAACAAACTTCATGTATAACACCAGGAACTTTATAATAATATAAAGTTCTATTGAAGATCTTGCGAGTATAATCAGGATCAGGAAAAGTACTGCACGTGAATACAATCTGACGAAGAATCAGGAGCGTCTTAAGATTAAATAAGATCCAAGGACCATGAGTCTAGAGTCTAGGATCAAGAATGGAGAAGACTGACCAAGGTCTAAGGAGTTCTGCAAGATACAAACATTTACAGCTATATAACACTAATATAATTATGTTCTTGAATGCAGAAAATGCACAATGAAGTAAAACCTTGTTATACTCTATAAACTTTAAACACTCACAGGTTAACATATGACATTTCCAATACACAAACAATCTTCATTAGTTATACAGTATACACTTTTAAACACTGAATCACTTTAACACACGACATAATATAAGACACTAATACATAGAACAAATTATATAAAGGAGTCTTTTCAGTACTTACTGTTACGGTGGCTAGGTGTCAGGTAGTGATCAGAGATATGCCGGGGACTCTCAATGTTAAGAAAACAAAATCAAACAAGGACAACCAAATAAACAAATAACTTCTTTAGTCCATGGAGTGAAAAGATACACAAGAGATGGCAGCACAGCATTCCTCGACAAAAACAAGGACAACCAAATAAAGAAATAACTTTAGTCCATGGAGTGAAAATATAAACAAGAGATGGCAGCACAGCATTCCTCGACAATAACGAAAACGGTTAGTTCAGCTTCACTTTACAAAGCAACATTCGTAGATATGATATCAATAATGATGATAAAATAA